>NC_133664.1:139382307-139682307 GCF_037893015.1 Macrotis lagotis | reverse complement strand
ATTGGGTGTTATCTACCTAGACATACAAGTTATCCCCCCCTACTCACATATAAGTTCCTTGAAAGCAAAGACTGCTTAATTTTTGTTTTTGTATAACTTGTGCTCATCACATATTATTACTTCCTAAATGTTTGATATTTATTTAATGGAATTGAAAGAAACTTGAGATGGTGTCTAGTCATCACATAGGTTGAAGGGGAAGAGCTAGGATTTGATTCTAGAATTTCATAGTCCAAATCTAGTGTCCTTTCCAATGATCTAGGCTACTTGGTGTCTATGAAAAAGTTCTTTGACTTTACTATCTTAAATATCTTTTTGTCATTCAACCCCTCCCCTTCCCTTCTCCCAAAGAATATATGCCTGAGGTTCTGACCTGGGTCCTCCTCCCTTATCTACAATCCCCCATTTGGTGATTCTATCGAATTTCATAGTTTCAATTATTATCTCTACATAGTTGAGTCCTAAATTTTCATATCTAGATTTTATCTCTCTCCTTAATCCTCTATCTCTGAAAATTCTTTTCTACTTTACATATTTTACATGCTCCACTGTGTTCTCAACAACTTTGAGAGCATGTCCAAAGGTCTCTCATAGCACAAATGTTCAAAGACCAATTCATCATCTTCCAGTCACTCATGTTCAAAACCTGGATCACCCAGCCATTCTGGAGAGCAGTATAGAACTATGTCCAAACAACAATAAAACTGATCATACCCTTTGTCCCAGAAATTCCAATACTAGGTCTTTATCCAGAAGAAATTATAAACAAAAAGAGAAAAGTCCCACATATTCCAAAATATTTATAGCAGCTCTTTTTTTTTGTAGTGGCAAAGAATTGGAAATTGAGGGGATGCCCATCAATTGGGGAATGACTAAATAAGTTATAGTATATGAATATTATGGAAGCAATTGTTTTATAAGAAACCATAAAAGGTTGGATTCTAAAGAAACATGGAACAAAATACAAAAACTGATGGTGAGCAAAGGGAGTAGAACTAAGAGAATATTGTACACATTTGTTAATATTGTGAGTTGATCAACCTTAATGGATGCAGCTCCTCTCAGCAGTTCAGAGAGCTGGACAACCCTAGGTGACCAGTTAAGGACAATGCTATCCCCATCCAGAGAAAGTAAAACAAACCAAAACAGCAACCACAAAAAACTTACAGAATCTGAATGAGCACTTCATTCATTTTTTAAAAATTTCTCTATTATATTTCTTTCTTATATCATGGTTTTCTTTCTTTTCCCTTAATCCTAATTCTTCATACAGAAAATGACTAATCTGTAAACATGTTAAACGCAAATATGTATGACAATATTCACCTATTTGCCACTGAGGGGAGGGCGTTAGGAAGGGAGGATGGAAGGAAATGATGTAACTTAAAAGTATGCATATACATGTGGATGAATGTTGAAAAACTTTCATAACATTTAAGTGGAAAAATAAAATATCAATTAAAACAACTGTATCAGCTTTGACTCCTTCCTATTTTTCTCACCCATATCCAGCTAGTCATCAAATCCCACTGATATTACATCTATCTACATCACCTGTCTTTCCAAATCACATTGTTGTCACTGTACTTCAGACTTTCATTTCATCTTGCTTGGACAACTAGAATATCCTCCTGTTTGATATCTTGTCTCAATTTTCTTTTCTTCTCTAAGCACATTTTCTACATGGCTACCAAAATAATCTTCCAAAGATATACATCACTCTTATGTTCAAAAACTGTTAATGGTACCCTTTAACTTCTAGGACAAAATGCAAAATTCTTAGCTTGGTATCCAAGACCCTTCACAATTGAACTGCAACATACCTTTACCATCCTATTTCATGAATTCTATATTCTGGTCAAACTGGGTGGCTAGTTATTACCTAAGCTCAATATGTTGAGTTCTCTTTCTGCACATTTGTTTTCCCTCTAATGGAATGCATTTGATGGAAAACTGCTTTCCTCTTATTTCTGTGTTTTAAAAGCCCTTTATCCCTTCTTGGTTCACATCAAATTCCATTTTTCTCTATGTATCTTTCCCATGTTTACCAGGTGAAAGCCTCTTTTATATTATGTATTTCTAGAGCAACTTATCTGGATCTCTTTTGTTCTCAGTCACTCCTGACTTGTTACTATTCTTAACTTTGTCCGTATTATAACCTTCACAAACAGTTACCAATGTAGTAGAATTTACTTTTCTTTTATGAAGAGACCATGCCATTTTAATCTTTCTGTTCCCAACACTTAACACACTGCCTCCCTAAATAAGAGATAGTAAATAAATTTTTATTCAATTGGATCCTGCTTGGAGGTAAGTCTCCATTTTCAGTTTTATAGTAATAGAAGTAGCATGTTTTAGTGAATAGAGAGCTCACCTTGGATTCAGGAACATCTGGGTTCAAATTACCTATAATGGGGGTAACTAGGTGGTATATTGGACAGAGCACCAGACCTGGAGTCTGGAAAGCCTGAGTTTCAATCCAATCCAACCTGAAGTACTTATTAGTTGTGCAATCTTGGTCTTTTCACTTAAGATTGTTTTTACCATAGTTTCCTCAACTGGCATCACTCTCACCAGATTGTTGTGAGGATATAATGAGAAAATACTAGTAAAGTGCTTAGCACAGTACTCTCACATAGTAAGCATATAAAGGCTTACTTCCTCTCCTCCTTTCCCTCCCTTTTTTTTGGACACAAAATGCCTTTATGACCTTAGACAATCTATTCACTCCATAGGGCCTTAGAATCAACTCTGAAAGTTACCAAGAAGATACTGATCTGCATTGGTAGTTGGAGTTTCCTCACCTGGGAATTCCCTATATTAATAAAATCAAAGGTCCAACCCCTGTAATGACAGACAAATATAAAAATAGAGAAACCGTGACCTAGGATATAGAGATCTGGCCTTTGAGCCAGGAAGACCTGAGTTCAAGTCCTGATCTGATACATATTGGGTATCTAAACAAGTCACTTCACTTTCAGGGTCCTAAGACTATAAGGTATATAGAGAAGGTGCTAATCTGAGTTGGAAGAGGAAGTTTCTCAATTGGGAGTATACTGTCTTAATTAAAGATCTAGTGTCTATCCCAGTAAATTTGTAAAATATTCTTCATGTTTATCTCATTTAATATTTACAATAAACTGGTGAAGTAGGTGCTATTATATATTATCCTCAACTTACAGAAGAGGAAATTGAGGTGGAGAGAGGTTAAATGGCTTGTCCAGGATCATACAGCTAGTAAGTGACCGAGTCAGAATTTGCACTTGACTCCAAGTGCAGTGCTCTCTAATCACTGAGGAGCTTTTAAATTTTCTTTGTTCAAGCTCTACCAAGTCCTTACAATCTTGGATGGGCTTTAATTATGGATCTGGCAAAAGATATTATGCCTTTCATCTGAAGTCCAACTTATCAATTCTTGAAGAGACTTACCACTACAAAGATATTCACTAAGAAATGATTTTTCTACTATAGCAACTCATGATAAAAAAAAAACTACCATCTAAGTCACAGAGGGATTGTGATAAAAATCAATGCAGGAAATTCCCACAGTGATATAAACAAATATCCAAAATATTATAACTGTAGTCACAAGTATATCTGTTATCAATCTATTGTAAAATTTTCATATTTGTTTTAAGTTTCTTTGATGTAATCTCATCTCTTTTTTACAATCCGTATTTCATTTTCCTGTCTTTATGAGACATTATTAACATAATACCATGGTTGTGTAGATTTTTCAACAAATTGTTTCAAACATTTTTGAATAAATAGGACAAGATAAAATCTGATCAAACTATTTTGCATTTTCTTTCATTTCTGGCATCAGTTCCATAGACTCCTGGAGCTCCTCTGTTTCCTTCTTTATTCTCAGAAGAAGGTACCTTGATTGTCTTTATCTCTTTATGAAGCATTGCCAGACTCTTATAATTGATGTCCATGGACCTGAACTATTCAATTCAACAAACAGTAATTCTTACCACAGATCAGAGACTTAATAAATGCTTGTTGAATTGAACTACCAAAAAATGTTATCTCATTCAGGAAATCCTGAGTCCAAGCTGACACATGATTGTTTGATCCAGACTCTACGGATTCAAAGATCAAAAAATAATAATAAAAACAATAAAAATCCTTTCTCTCAAGGAGTTTTGCTACTCAGGGAAGATATTAAGGATGGGGAGAGTAACATGTACATAGATAAAACTTAAATTATGATCAAAATAATTTGGGCAGGTGAAGGAAGACGAAGTTCAAAAATGGTCTAATGGAAGGGGGTGGCACTTGAAGTGAGTGTTGAATATAGCTCAAGATTTTACTTAAAGTAAGATTAACACATGTTAATTTTCCACAGACGAAAACAAATGAAAAAACCCAACTACATCTCTAAACCATATCATTCACATGTGCTGGAGATTAATGCTTCCAATGCTTATCAATGGAAGTTTTGAAACTGAAGATGGATGACCATTTGTCAAGACAGATTTGAGTGAGCTCACTCGCCTCTAATGTACCTTCTGACTCTGAGATTTTATGATATGATATGCACATTTTCTTTTGCCTAGATGCCCCATAATTACCTCAAAATTAACATATACAGGACAATCATTTCTCTCATTTCACCTCAAACCATTAGCCTTTTCCCATAAATCCCATTTCTGTTAGTGCTGTTATCATTTTCTAGTCTTGGCTATCTAATATCTTTTTTGCTCTTTTCTCTTTATCTGCTATTCATAATTTGTTACTGAGTTTTTTTTTTCCATTCTTCCTGTCTCAGATTTGGGAAGATAGGTTGTAGGCATAAATGGAAAGTCCTGTGTTTCCCAATCCCATGGTAATAACTCATACCTAACTTAAAGGCTGCTGTATTCTTCCTGTTCCTACTTCTCTCTCCCTCCCAAATCATTTTTAATGACAGAATAATGTTTTAAAATCACAATTTCATCAAGTCACTTTCCTACTCAAGACTAAAATAACTCCCTATCAGTAATAGAGCCAAATTTTTCCTGGCTTTCAAGATCCTTTATAATCTAGACTCACCCATTCTATCCAACCACATTTCCTGCTCCTTCCCAACAAGCATCTTCATTCTGGTTGGATCAATCTTTATTTAATATATTCACCTTGTTTCAAATGTCCTCTATTTCCCTCTCCACAACTCAAAATTCTACTCATCCTGTAAATACCTGTGACAGCTGCACCTCCATTAGAAAGTCTTCCCTGATTATTTTAACCCATTTATCCTTGCCTGTTTCTTTAAAACTTCCATTTCATTTACTTTATGTACTAGAATGGTCTGTAATTATTTTGTCTTAACATTTTCTATATTAATTTTATCTTTCCCAGAAGATAGCAAGGTCTTTAACAAAGACTATTTTTTTTGCTACCTTTGTTTCCCCAGAACATTTAAAGCATAGATGAATAGATGGTAGACACTCAGTAAACATTTATTGAATGAATGATTAATTGAAAGGACATAGAAACTTTTCGAAGCCTTCAGATATAATGCCATCCTTTGTCTCTCTGGAACACTGAGGAGAAGGCAGTTTGAGTTTTTAAGACTATTTCTTGGCTTCTCTGCTTTGCTTTTTCCACTGGAGATACAGCCCTAGTATTACAGAAAGGGGTTGATGGGAAAAGTTAGCATGAGGCTATTAGGTAGAACAACTGGGGACATAAAAGGAAGATAAACTACAGGCATAAATGCAGAACTCAGTAGGGGAGCATGTACATGTACAATGTATGCATACATGAAAAGCTTAGCTTTTCAAAGATTAACACATTTTCCTTTGGGGCTTCTATTCATTTAAATGCAGTAGACATTACTTTTTCAGTTTTAGGATGCACAGTTGAGTTCAATTCTGCCTCATTTCTGTTTGCCAAAGCTAGGTTCTGAGGTTCAGATGATAAACACTGAATGTAGAGGGAAGGCCCACTCTTTTTTTTTAAGTACAAATAATGCATAAAAAATTACATGAAAAGCAAATTTTAAAAACCTAGCTCTGTCCCTTATAGTTTGAGTTAAACAGAGAAAATACCATGTAGGAGGAGAATGATAATTGTTTCACACTCTTTTCACATATACAGACATATACTCACATATGTACCTTATGTGTATCCAATAAATTGATTAAATATAACCAATGAATGGTAGTTAATATATAAGCACTTGAAGAAGTGAGCAAATAATTCCTTATCAGAGTGAATCTGATATAATGTTTACCCTTTAAATGAAAAAAGTCAGAGCAAAACATTACTTTGCATAGAAAATAAAACATATAGAATTTTAAAGCTTTCATAAAATACACAGCACTAAACTCTATCAACTCAGCTGCTAAAGCTTATTAGATTAGCCTCTGTTTCCATGCACTCCAGTAATCTGTTTTAAAGATACCTTCTTTTATTATCTGTAAGATTATAAGTTTCTGCTCAGTATTTACTGCATTTTTCACAAGCAAGACACTGAAAGATATCCAAAATTCACTTGCTCACCAGACTGAACTTTGGAGAGTCTATGACCTTCACAATAGCAATGGTTTTCTCTTTCTCCTTCATCATTCTCTTTGCCTTAAACTTGCAAACAATAAGCAGAAGAGCTAGGCTGAAACTCCCGCACTAAAGTGAACTTTGATTCTTCCTTGGACTTTAAGACTAATTTGGTCTAGGATGTGATTGACAAAAGCTTCCTCACTGATGTTATGCACATTTTCAAGTTACTCAGCTAAGCATAGGGGGTTGTTAATATTTACTTAAGCCCTATCCCTGGAATGGTTTTGAAATATAACAGTTTACTTAGATTGCCAAATGGCACTAGCATTTACATTTACTTCATTGAAGAAATGTCTATAAAATAAGATGAAGATATGAGTTATTTGGGTCAGCAGAATTACATGTATCTCTAAAAAGGAAGACTATCTTATCTTTCCTGTTTTGTGGCTATTGTGTTTTCCTCATCATAACAAAATCATTCTCACTAAGGAATATAAAAGGGAAATATTTGATATATTTCTAAGCTCTACAACTCCCCCCCTCCCACCCCCAGGGAGGGACCAGGAAATTGGCAAAAGTATTTAACCTCTCTCTTTTTCTATGACTGAATGCATGCATATGCATTTATTGACTATATACTTACTAATCCAGTGAATTAAATTTTTGACTCACCACAGAGGCAAAACTGGTTCAAACTGTTGATTCATTTTGATCATCTTAAGGACTATTCTGTTAATCAAAATCTAGCATGTAGAAAGTGCCACACTAACTAGCAAGAGCAGGTGACTGGTGAAAGACCATCACTAGTTATCTCCTCACTTCTCTCCAAATAAAATCATCTGTCCATGGTGGGTAGGGGAGAAGAAAGGAAGGGGATATGAGAAAAATCTGAACACAGGTTTCTTGAGCAAAGAAAAAGACTATTCCTCATTTTCTTATATGAATTTTAAAAGACTAACTCTCTAATGAAAATAATTTATTCCTTATGAATCAGAGTTGAGAATTAATAGTTACATGGTATCATCAGTAAATGGTCATTAAACTCTCTTGGCACACATTCAATTTATTACAACATCTTCCTTATTCAAATATCAATATTTCCATTAACAAATAGAGACATAGGCAATTTACCTGGAAATCAACATCCAAAAAGCCAAAGAAACTGGTCCCTAAAGAACAAAATAAACCTCCTGATCCTATAGCCCCCCCGTCACTGCCTCTATTAATCTTTTATTTTAGAAGCTACAATTTACTAGCCATATTCTCAAATTCAAATCTCCCCCCAAAAAATTACATTCACAGTTCACTATTATATATTGTAGTTCTAACTGTAATATACCAAAATCCTACCAGCTACTGTAATATGAACACTTAAAGTTGAAAATAGCCTCAGAGATCATCTTGTCCAATCTTCACACAAATCAGAAATACCATTTCCCAACATTCCTCTAAAGCAGCAATCTAATTTTGCTTGAAGAAATTGTGATCAGCCTAATGCTCAGGTGCTTACCCTAAGAGTCATTGTCAAACCAAATATGAAGCTCACTTTTTAGGCTATTTATTTCAAGACTTCAAGAGTCCATGATTTCATCTATATAGATGCTCCTTCTCCAACTCTGAAAACAGTTTAATGAATTAGTCAGTAGTTTAAACATTACCTAAGACAAGAAAATTCATCAATATACAAATAACCTTCCATAAGTAAATCTCTATAAATGTAGTTAGACCAGACCTTGGACAAATAGACCTAAAGTTTGCTGCCAACCCCACAAAGATTTTCCATTTGGTTCAGAGCTTAAATTCCAGTGTTTTATGGATTCATCCCTTGAAGCGGCACAGGAATAGGATTTTAGTGGAGATCAGTTGATGTCTCCCATTAACAACAGAAAACCGATCAGAAATAGAAAAAATAATGAGAATTCAATTTTTAAAAAACTAGATGATGTCCTAAGATCCATATCAGATTAAGCATGATATCAGCTTAAGCTATAATGAATGCAGTCTTGATAGGTCCATAGGTCCAAAGTAATTTAACTTGATAATTTCCTTAATGAAACTCTTGTGCATCTTATATAAACTTCTTTCTCCAAAGTTACCAATGATCTCATAATTATGAAATATAATGATTTTTAATCTTCATCTGTCCACTAGTCATTATTTATTAAGTTCAGATTCTGTACCAAGCATTTTGTTTAGTACTGAGAATATAAAAAGAAACACAAGACAGTCTGTCCTTCGAGGAGCTTGCATCTTCTTACACCCCTCTGAAGCATTGATCACTGTCTCCTTCTGAAATGTTTTTCTTCTCTGGTTTTCATGAAAGCATTCTCTGCTGGTTCTCCTCTTACCTGTCTTCTAACCTGGGATTCCTTCAGTCTCCTTTGTTGAATTAGTATCTCTTATCAACTACTAACAATGGGTGTATGCCCCAAGGCTCTATCTTAGATCCTCTTCTCTTTTCCCATTTTCCATCTCTCTTTTGATGACCTCTTCAGCACCATTGAGTTCAGTCTCTGCAAATGATTTCCAGATTGATATATGTAGCTGTAAGTTTTCTACTGACTTCTAGTCCTGCATCACCAATTGACTGCTCGATATTTCAAATCAGCTATTCAAAACAGAACTCATTATCTTCCCTACTCAATCACAGGCATCACTGTTCTTCCAGTTTAAAATTTGGTATCATCACCTCTTCACTCACCTTACATATCCAATCAGCTGCCAAATGTATCTTTTTTCTACATTATCTCTGACAAATCTTCTTTCTCCAATCATATAGTCACAACTCAAGTTCAGGTACTTGACATTTCTTGCCAGGATTAATGAAATATCCTCTTACATAATATTCCTGCCTCAATTCTCTTTCACCTCCAATCCATCCTCCAGACAAGCACAAGGTCTCTCCACATCATTTCCATAGTCAAATTCCAATGTTGAGTGGGATCAAATATATCTACCATTGAAAGATCTTTCAACTTGGCTCTATCTCATGGATATAGTAGATTTATTAAAGTCTGAAAGGATGAGAAGGTATGGGTGAATTATAGAGGACACGTTGGTAAGATCATTGGTCAATAAAAATATCAAAGCAAGAAGAAGCTGACTGGTCTCAAACAACAAACTGGGTCTAATATTTATGCTCCCATGAAAGTCAACAGTCTGATTCTACCTCTATTAGGTTAATGCAGAATGAGAAAGTCTTTTAAATAATGCATTAATTTCTGTATTGAGGTTGAAAGTAACTCAACTAAACATTTAAATGATTATATTGAGTGATTCAATAAATAGTTTAAGGATTTGCTAAATGCTATGAAGAATCGCCCCATCCTCTGGATGAATTTTCACTTTCTATCCCCGTACCCACTATGCTAGGTTCTAGTTTTGAAATTAATGAAGAGGCCAGAGATTGACATTTGGGGCTTGTGCCAATTGTCAATTTTATCCAGATTTGTTTTTTCTCCAAAAATATGTTCCTATAGTCCAAAAAATAATAGTCAAAATTGTGATCTTTAAAAAATAATTTAGGGGCGGCTAGATGGCACAGAGCACTGGCTCTGGAGTCAGGAGTATCTGAGTTCAAATCTGGCCTCAGACACTTAATAATTACCTAGCTGTGTGGCCTTGGGCAAGCCACTTAACCCCATTTGCCTTGCAAAAACCTAAATAACAATAACAATAATTTAAAGTTACTGTCAAAGATATCTATTGAATATGTATGTAAACTTAAATTGGCCATTAATATCAGCTGAGAAAAATTGTTCATACTCTGTGAGATAGGGCAAATGCATTTAACTTCATTTCAATAATTGCATTCAACATAACATATGCAAGACATGGATATGTTATCATCAGATCATATCTAGGAGGTAAAAAGCAATAAGAAAATAATATTTCCATTTCAGGAAGTTAGATATGCAGAATTTATCATGACTAAATAACTTCAATTTTAAGAATGAGGTAAGACTCAAGAGGTACATCTTTTGAAATAGCAATCCTCAATAAAGTTGGTCAAGCAATACTAGTCAAGAGAACAAGGTTTGGTCATAAAATTCACCAAAACAAATACACAAACAAACACAAGTTTGAAACCTTATCAGTGGTAAATAAGTGCTTCAGCAACCATTAAACTGAAAGTAGGATGAGAGAAGAATCAGTAGACAGGACTCAGGGTATCCTTTCTTGTGGAAATGAAAGATCAAAGGATCTTTTTAGGAAATTTCATGAGAATTCAAAACAAACTTAAAACTCTCAAAAGTAAGCCAACATCCTTTGAATTCAAAGAATAAACCCCATGTTTTGCACAATTGCATAGATTTAGACCTATAAGAGATCTAGTTCAATCTCCCATCCATACCCCAATATCAATTCATAAATGAAGAATCTGAGGTTCTGGAAATGATGTAACTTATTCACAGTTACCCAGACAGTACATGACATAGGATGCAAATCCACATTCTTTGATTGCAAATCCAATGCTTTTTCTCTAAACCATACAGAATGCCAAAAAAACTCAGAATTCATATCTTGAATTTAAGTTGTTAAAAAGAAAAAAAAACATATAACTAAAGTCAGAATTTGAGGTGCTCACCTTTTTTCTCTTATTTTCTGGAAAGAGGTAAATTTCTGGAAATACTCCAAGAAGTCCTGAAGGAGGATCTATATACATTCCAGCTTGCATCTTTGCTAATTTTTTAATAGTAATGACCCAGCTAAGTGAGCAATTGCAGATGAGGCACAGCCCTTGGATTGTACTGCATATTGCTACAAGTGAAAGAAGGGTATCAACCAATCTAAAAGGAATTTGTCCTGATTTCAACATCAGTCATACCATCTGTGCTTCCGTATTGGGTGCAGAATGTTTTACATGAACTTGTACTAGCCATAAATACCATTTATGGGCCTTACAATAAGTTTCTTTTTTTCATTGTGGTAATGCTTACTCTTCTAAATCTGTGTGACTTGGAACTCCTCCCTCCCTTCAAGGCTCAAATATTATCACCTATAAGGGTCCTTTACTGATCTGATCAGTTTTACGTAGAGAGTGTATGTATATGTGTGTGTACATATGTAAATATATACACATACTGATTCCCACACCCTTGTAATTAATAATAATAATAATAATAATGATAATGATAATTACTAACATTAATGCTTAAGATTCTTTGCAATATACTTGATTTTTTATCTTCAAAACAACCTTGAAAGATACATGCTATTATAATAAGTTATTATTAAAATTTTCATAGTTTTTCAGGTTAGGAATGTCAGAAATTAAATGGTTTATTCAATATTTATGTACAAATTGTTTCTCCAGAATAGGATATAAATCCATGCTTCACTTGTATTATTACCCTAGGCTCCTAACTAACCTCCCTATCTCAAGTCTTCCAAAACTTCAATCCAGTCTTCCACCCAAATGCTAAAGTGATTATCCCAAATATAGGTTTGATCATATCTTTCCTTACTTAAAATCCAGAAGTTCCCTCTTGCATCTGATATAAAATTTAAACTCCATTTTTTTATTTGAAGCCATTTGCAACCTGGTCCCAACATATCTTTTGCTTATTTGTTCCATTATGTATTTTTCTTATTTCTAAGCTTGAGGATAAGCTATCTCCTAAACACTCACTCCTCAACTCCACCTTCCAGAATCCCTTTCTAACTTCTTTTAAGAGTCAGCTCAAGCACTATCTTCTATAAGAAATCTTTCCTAACCTCCCCAAATTAAATTGTAATATACGCACATGTACATTTGTCTCTATGTATGCAAACATACATACATACATGCATTTGATTTTCATCATTTATAATAGACATTCCATAAGATTATCATGAGCCCTGAAGTAGTGAATATTGAACTGCTGTTCTTGGGGAAATACAGACAGAGAGTTTCCTGTGAACCTCTGGTCATAATGTGAACTTTCTGAAATAACATCATTTATAGATTGGTGAATTTCCTCTTCCTTTTTTTCTGGATAGATTGCATTGTTAATTGACTATCACTGAATTTATGGCCAGTAGCCCTATATATGTCTAAACTGAGATTGTTGAGCTTAGGAATACTAGGAACACTTCAACACTATGCTTGAGGACAGTTTAAACAGCAAAATAGCTCAAAAATGTAACAACCAAAAAAGTGTCTCTAAATAGAACAAGGGCAGTTTGGGTAGCACAGTAGATAGAACACTGGGCTTGCACAGGATGATTTATCTTCAAGAGTTCAAATACATCTTCAGATACTTACTAACTGTATGACCTTAGACAAGTCACTTCATGCTGTCTGCCTCAGTTTCCTCACCTGTAAAATGAACTGGAGAAGGAAATAGCAAACCACTCCAGTATCTCTACCAAGAAAATCTCAAAATGGGGTTATGGAGAATCAGATACAATTGAAATAATTGAGCAACAACAAACAATAAACCAGAAAAAGGACATTTATTTACAGTGTGAGAGTGTGAGAGCTGAAACAAGAAGGCAGGGTGTTGCCTTCTAACTTCAGCTGGAAATATTTCATTGAATGACTCAGCATGTCTGTAAATGATTGTGAAAGCATCTTTGAATACTGATTTCACAAATACAAAATCTGCGAATAATGAGGATCAAGTTGTTAGTGTATATGTGAATGTGAAAACTATATACACATAAAATTTGGAAATATCTATATTACTGCATGTATATAGCTATCTATGTATGTAGGTATGTATGTACACACACACACACACACACACACACACACATATATATATATATATATATATATATATATATATATATATAGAGAGAGAGAGAGAGAGAGAGAGAGAGAGAGAGAGAGAGAAAGAGAGAAAGAATTTCTCTCTAACCTGTTCCTGGGCAATATCCTCAGCTCCTAAAGGTTCAATGATCATATTTGTATAGATGACCCCCAATTTCATATGGAAACCTATGTTACCTGGTCAATTCTAGTACTGGTTTGTTAACTACCATTTACCCTCTTTGGAAAAGGAAATGGGGAAATATTCCAGCATCTTTGCCAAGGAACCCCAAAATAGGGTCACAGATTCAGACAAGACAACTAAACAAAAATGTGATCATCCTCTCCATGGTTACAAATCTTCATAAGGCACAGGACCCAACCATTCAATTTCCTTGCTCAAAACCCAATTCTCAAGGCTTCAGAGATAAAAATATAAAGTCCTCATGATGACATTTATGGCCTCCAACCAAGCTTTATTTCATACTCTTCTGCTTCAGATAACTGATATTGCCACCAATGTCTACAATTGAGCTCCCCCAAAGTTGACATTCTAGTACCTCCATGCTTTTGGAGAGGGCGTGTGTATGGTTTTTTTTTTTAAATAAAAAAACAGGACCCTCTCCCATAGCTGGAATGCATGACCTTGTTATTGCAATTTCTCAAAATCCTCTTGTTCTTTCAAGACTGAGCTCAGATGAAGTCTTCCATGTTTCTCCCAGTTATCAGTTTTGTTTTTTATATCCAAATTATATTATATTATATGTGTGTGCATGTCTTGTAGCCCTCTAATAGAACATAAGAGTATTGAGGGCAGGTACATTCAGTTTTTATTTTCATTATCTCCAGCACTGGACTTACTTATGGTAGATAATAACTGCTTGTTGAATTAGATTAAAGGTGTTAAATGCTTTGATGAAGGACATACAATTAAACATGTCAGAACACAAGACCGTAGTTGAATTCTTTTCCCACTATGCCATGCTATATGTAGAAAGAGAGAATTTTTTTATCAGTCACTTAGGAGGAAAAAACTATTATTTGAGGAAATACCCTTTTAATAAAGATGTGCTTATTAAGTTTTAAGTTTTATTTCCATAGTACTTAATTTTGTGTTATAGGTTGATCAAAATTTTAAAACACTCACCGTCCTTTGCATTAGGAGTGGAGCTTCTGGACAATCTGTTCCTTTATCATTAAAACTTGATTCCATATTGATTATATTCTCAAAAACATCATCCATCTAATAAAATATAACATATTTAATAAATATACAAGGTCATAAAGAATATCTTATCCCCTAAATCACTCAATTGATGAATATTTGTTAGGCTTTTACCATGGGCCAGAAACTTGCTAAATGATTTCATTTGAAAAATGGTGGCATCTACATAATGTCCTCCAAATCTTTATGTGGTGAAAATAATGGTCAATTCATGTGTATGACTAGAATATTCTCACTGAAAATTAAGATTAATAGGAAACAACAAAGTGAACAAGAGGCAACCATATAGGATATAAAAAACCCAGGAACCAGGAATATGACCCAGCTTCATTGAATAACTTTGGATGACTGACAATCTCTTTGCTGTTCAGTTGTTTTAGTCATGTTAGAATCTTTGTGACATCTTTTGGGATTTATGTGGCAAAGACAAAAAGTAAGTTTGTCATTTCTTCTCCAGCTAATTTTAGAGATGAGGGAATGTGGGCAATTAGTAACTTGCCCAAGGTCACAGAGTTAGGCCAGATTTGAACTCATAAATGAGTCTTCTTGACTCTAGAGCCAGTACTTTATCCACTGTAACATCTAGCTCCCCTTAACAATGTGTAGTATACTAAAATAGAGTGATTGGAATAAGTAATCACAATCATTAGGCTCCTTCTAAATCCAAAATTCTATAAATCAACTTTCCCTCCTTTGGAGGGAATGGATTTTGTCTATACTTGCTCCATCATCAATTAGAGCAAGGCAGCCCTCATAAAAGCAAACTGATGGCTATTACCCCTGAAGTGCTTTGAGCATGCTTCCAGATGTAGAGTCCAGGCAAATAGGGCCATTGATTAATAAATCTTCAGTTTGCCCACAAAAACAGGGTTTTTTTTAGTCTTTGAAAATGATTCTGTTGCTGCATTACAGCACTACAAAAATAACTTTTGAACAAAGCTTTTGCACGTTTGGATCTACCACTCAAAATTGAAATATTTATACATGGTTTGCTTATCGTTATTATGTAATCTAATCTTTAGAAATTTTGAGGCATAACATTTGTTATTACAATCAACAGGTTTTCATTTTCCAGTTTTTTCCTTCCACCTAGGTAACAAAAATTAACTCTATATCCAAAAGGTATCAGATAAAGAAAAATGTAGTTTTTTTAAGTGGTGAGGAATATTAAAAGTCACAGTGAGCAAAAAGATTGTTTTCTTCTTGTCTTTGCACCAGAAGAATCCAGCTAATAATCAAATCCCTCCAAATAAATATTCTCTATTTCCTCCCCCATATTTTCCCTCCCTTGCTGGAACCCTTTGTCTCTTATATCCTTTCTTCCCCTCTTCACTGAGTTCTTCCCCTTCTACAAGTAAACCCAAATCTCCCTTATGCTAAACAAATCAAAAGAAACTGTCATTGACCTTAATTTCTCAAACTACACATTCATCATTCACCTATTCATTTTTCATTATGTAAAGACTACCAGTTATATAGAAGGCAGTTTGATATTAAAGTTCTCTCTTAGACATGACCCTAAATGCCATTTTTTTCAGGTCTTATCCTCCTTGATCACTCAATAATATCGTCACTATCTTTCATTCACTAATTAAAATTTGGTCTCCCTTTGACTCCAGGGACACTGAATTATTTGGACCCTCCTCTTATTTCTCTGGCCCTTTCTCTTTTCACTGACTTTTCTTCCTGTTGCTACCATCCCCATCCTCAAGGTAATCTCCTGCAGTTAGCTCATCCAGGTTCAATTATCACCGCTTAAGTCTCTCCCTTCAATCCATACCTATTTCTGGATACAGTCCTACATTTAAAACTGCCCCCCTGACATCTTCCTACATATTCCATCCATGTCAAACAATGTCATGCTTCTATTCCTGGTTTTTCCTTTTGGCATTAATAGCACCATCATCTTCTAAATTCTAATATTAACTTTTAATCTCTCCCTATTTTGATGTTTTAAATCAAATTTTGTCACTTTTTCCCTCTGAAATTTGTTGCATCTATTCCCTCATTTAAATTGCTGCCACCACCACCAGCTTCTCAAGCTCTTATCATTTCACACTTGTATTATTGCTGCACTCTGATAACCAGCTTATTTGCTTCTAGTTTCTCCTCCATTATCTTCCTACCATATTGACTCAATTGCTCAAAAAACTGCAGCAGTCCTTAACAGCTTTCAGAGTAAGTTGTGAACTATTTGAAATGAAATAGGTTACCTAGTGAATTTTCTGTGACTCACATTCTTTAAATAAAACTAAAGGACTACCTGTTCAGGTGCAGAGGTGCTTCCTGTATTGGTTCAAGGTAGGATTAGATGACCACTATGGATGCTTTCTAAGATTTTGAGAAACTATGTCACTCTTTTGCTCCAAAACATTACATGGTTCTCTGAACCTTACTGAAAAAGTCATATTTCTCAGTCTGCTATCAAATTTCTTTCATAATTTGGCAGCAATAAGTCTTTCTAGTCACACAATCTATTGCTCCCTTATGTGCAGCCTAGCTAAAATAGACTATAATCATTAAGCATACCTTTGTTGTCTGCTTCTTCACTCAAGTTGTCTCTCTGCTTGGAATACTCTTTCCCCAAATTTCTGTTGTAATTCTACCCATTTTTTTTCATAGATTAATTTAAATATGATCTCATTTATGACAATTCATCTTGTACTCCCAAGTCAAAGTCATCCTTCTGATTTACTAATGAACTTCAGTGATAGCTTCCTTACATCTTTTAAGACATTTCTCATAATTATTTACAGCCTTCTCTTCTTCATATTTACCAACCTTCGATAATTAGAAAGTCTTATTTAATCATTATATCCCTCTGTGGTTAGTCCCCAGCACAATGTCTGACCTAAAGTGAATGCCTAATAAATGTGTTGAATATTTTGAAAAAACTTTCTCTGACTCTTTCCATTGCTCTCCTCAAGTGATCTCACATTTGCTTATCTTTGTATATATATCTTTTCAGCATAATGCAAGCTCCTTGAGACCAAGGACTGTTCCATTTTTGCCTTTGAAATCTCAATGTCAGAATAGTGCCTTATACATAATAGATATTTAATATGTGTTTAATTGAATTAACTAATGTATGACTGAATGATAGCCAGGGGGAAATCATGTGCAACACTGTTGGATAATACATTTCTCTGTTTCATAGGCAGTAACTTCTAACCAAACTCTAAATCCTAAATTTCAAATAATTCCCTCTGGCCCAGTCCTCTGCAAGTAGGAGTATGGGGAATGTCTTTGAATTATTGATAGTCTCAGGGATACCTCTAGAGGGGCTGAATTGTATTATGTCCTACTCACTCTGAAGGGCCAGAAGACTGATACTTGTGATCTGACATCTGGTAAAACAAAAACAAAAATGAACATATTTCACATTTTGTTTTGTCTTTTTGATCTGAACTGTGTCTTTATCTGTGCAGGGAACTATGATAAAGAAATTCCCTTCAATTTCAATCATTAACTTATCTATACTTTATTCTATTAGAGATTTGTCTGTGGTTTTGAGAAGTGACATCTACAGTTATATAGTTGGTATGTTTAAGAATCTGAATTTGAACTCAAGTTTTCCTGGCACTAAGGTTGTCACTGTACCCAGATGACTCATATATCTTGCTTAAGATGAATTTAAAAGTTCATATTCTCAGCACAAGATCATAAAAATAAATTCTCACTTTCTGTCCCTCCCAACTAAAGAACCAACTACTATATCAAAATGCATCTTAAAAATAGATATCTCTTAGAAATATATTTTGCAAAATTGCACATGTGTAGCCAGTTTCAAATTACTTGCCTTCTCATTGATGGGAGTGGAAAGGGAGGGAGAGAGGATGTGGAAATCAAAATTTAAAAAAAAGACAAATGTTAAAAATTGTTTTATGTGTCATTGTGGAAAACAATAAAAATTAAGTTAATCTTAATAAAAGAAAATGATGCTTACAAGATCCTCTCATGTGTTTTTCTTAAGTGATCAACTTATTTTCCTCTTATAATTACATTGTCTTAATTGGAATTACATGGAAATTCTGAGTCCAAATTCAATTTTCTTTTTTTCCTTTTTTTCCCAAATTCACTTTAAAAAAATGACAATCGATTGATATGTCAAGATGATATGCATTTTTTTAATAGAAGAAAAAGAACATTACCCAAATGATTTTCTGAGTTGGGCTTAACTTGCATAACTTGTACTCCTAAGTCCGAGTCATCCTTCCTTCTGATTTGCTAAAGAACTTCAGTGATAACTCCCTTACATCTTTTACCACATTATTTCTCATAGTTATTTATAATCTTCTTTTGTTTGTGTTGACCAATCTTTGATAATTAGAAGGTCTTATTTAATCATTGTATCCCCTTGAAGTTAGTTCCCAGCACAATGTGTGACCCAAAGTAAATGTTTAATAAATGTGTTGAATATTTTGAAAAGCCTTCTCTCACTAAGAGTCATTGTTTGAGTATTGTGATCATTTAAAACTTCTTGTTATGTGTGTAGATAGATCGATAGATAGATAGATTCTCCTTATATATATGTGTGTGTGTGTGTGCACATTTCTCTTTTGTAAAATAGAACACTTAAAATATTTTTTCCAAATGAATTATGATTATGGATTTAGAATGGAAGGGACCTTAGAAACTTTATAGTTTACTTCCCATGTTTTACCCTTGAGGAAATTGAGACCCAGAGAGGTAAAGTGATTTCCTAAAAAGTCACAAAATTAGAAAATGGATTTGAATCTCCCATCTTTTCCATGGCACTATCTCTAATGTCTCTCTATCTTTTTGTCCTGTTCTTAATCAATCAATCATAATTTTTAAAGCCATTAAGTCATATTTTCCATACCAAATTTTCATGGTCCTTCCCAAGGGCTAGCAACTTGGTGATTGGATTTCCTGTGATGCCAGTCTCACTGTCAAGAGGCACATCTCCATTCTGTACCAAATGTGTGGCAGCTGAGACTTGTGGATGAGTCAATGTTAATGTTTGATTGGGCAACTTGGAGTCAAGAGTCAGATACTGTTTAAGTTGGTGTCTCTGTGATTGCTGTATATGGTACCTAGTTGAGTTTTCCACTTGTGTTTGTACCTAGAAATCAAAAAGATAAATGTTAATGGGTCACATCATTTGTGAAATCATAATGGTTAACACAGCACTATTTTTAACAGCCATGTCATGACATTAAACACATAACATTCCAAAATGGCCCAAGCCTTTTGTAGATATTCATAGTTGTCATAAGTCACATAAGGCTATAATGACTTTACTATTTAGAAAAATCAATATGTGTCAGTGAGAGACTAGTGGATTTCTTAACCTTTACTAGACACCATTTGATGCCAAAAGCATTGATAAAAATTAATTTCTCTCAAAATATTGTGCAAAAGAAAATGGCATGCATATGACACAAAATTAATTACAAAAGGGATCACCATAATGCAATGACAGTGTTAAAGGAAATTAAGGTTTTGCTGCTCTAAATTCTTTACTCACCTTGTAATAAGGTCGATCAGATAAATGAGGCATTGTTGAATTCTGCAAAAAAGAAAAACTTTCAGTCCTAAGGAAAGCCTACCCAAGTATCAAATGCCAATCAACAAACCAGTGTTTGGGCTTTGGGGGGCTATGAGTCAAAAGAGAAACCTTTTAAGCTCAGTGGATCATTTTAGGCAGTGATCTTGCTTATGGATCTCAGTAGTGAAAAGTGTGTCATCTTTCCACATTTCTGACTCATTTTTCATTCACACTAAATTCAAGCTTGTGTAATTGCATGAATGCGTGTGGGACACACATATACAGAGCACTTCTGGCAACTTGGCCCTCTGACTTTTCTTTCTACTACCCTGTGATGTGGCTTGTCACCAATTTCTAGTAATAAATTTTCCTCAAGTGGCCCATTTGTAAGTATGTTTAATATGCCTGGCATGTTAAACAATATAAAGACTACAGTACAGTGCTTATTTTTTTCTTTTTTATTCTAGCTACACAAACTACTATTTAATTCCCTTAACATACATTAGCCCAGACAAATAGCCCATACAAAGTATTTTGCATTTAAATGAGCTAGTTTGGGGTACAATATTGTAGTACTTACTTTAGTTTAATTCTGTTATGCTGACATTTTTAGCATTATTTTAATTGTGTGACCATAAAATAATTTTTCAGTCATATAAAAAAGATTAAGATGGGTAATAAAGATTACACATATTACTAATTATATTGCTATGAGCTTTGAAGTTGTAAAATAACATTTCATTAAAACACCAGTGGGAATTTTTTAGGTTGGCTGTTTAGATTATGCTACAGTTTCAAGTTAACACTCCTCATTCTCTTCATACATTTACAAAATATATTTCATAAAGAGCATTTTTAGACTGATAAATTTGGGTCCTCTTTAGTTATGTATTTTACATTAATATTTAAGGACATTTGTATTTTATGTGGGTGTATTTTTTTTTAAGTAGAGCCTCTGGTTGAAAGGAAAGGATATTGACTTCATTAGTTCCCCAGAGTCACCCCATCTGATGCATTTATTAAAAACCTCTGATACTAAGTGCTATGAAGAAGACCAAAGATTAAAAAGACTCAATCCAAACCTACAAGGAACTTACAGTTTGGCTAGCACCACAAGGTCAATACAAATAAGATAACAACAAAACAAAAGTGAAAATTAATGAAGTCAAATTTTTCAAGAAAGTGAACTTTTGAATGGGGGTCTTGAAAGAAGGCTAGACCAAGGCAATATGGCAATGCTCATGTAGCTCCTCCAATAGGAAGTCTTTCCAGTGACTTTAGGGACTAGTAATGTCCCCTTCTTGAATGATTTTATATGTATTTATCTGTATTTCCTTAGTAGAAAATAGCTCCAAAACTGTGACTTGAGTCATTTTTAATCTTTGTATCCATAGTATAGGTGAAACAGATAAAGAGTTGGGTCTAGAGTCAGGAAGACAAAGTTCAAATTCGGCCTCAGACACTTACTAACTCTATAACTCTGAGCAAGTCACTTAATCCAGTTTCCTCTTTGGTAAAGAGAGCTAGAGAAGTAAATAGCAAACCAGTCCCATATCTTTGCCAAGAAAATGGCAAACAGGGTCAGAAAGTGTGAGACACAACTGAAACAAACTGAACGACAACAACAACAAATCCATAGCACCTGGTCCTTCAAAATTTTATTTTCTTTGTTTAATTTTGTGGAAGGGAAGTTTATTGGGGGGGGAGGTGTGGAGGGAACTGGAGCTGAGACTCATTGGTGATGGGGAACTCCTTATGCAAATTCTGTGATTTAGAAAATTACTTTCAGAACTATGAGGTTAAGTATCTTATTCAGATTACAGAGCCAATAGGTGACAGAGATGACAATTTAACTTAGCTCTCCTTGAACAACTAGATGGTGCATTGGACAGATTGTTAGCTCTAGGGTTAGGAAGATTTCAGTACAAATGAACTTTCAGTTTCCTCATTTGTAAAATAATAATAGCACTAAAGACACAGGGTTGTTGTAGATAACAAATGGTATCTGTAGTGTTTTGCAAACTTAAAACACTATATACATGAATGCTACCTATCACTTAAGAGTCTGGCTCTCTTTTCTACAGTATGCCTCTTACCTCACCTGTGGCAGACACCTAATAAACCTTCATCAAACTGAGTTCAATTAGATGGATTCATATAGAGAACATTGTAAAAAGGGAAAAATGTCTGAGAAAAACAATAGTTCGAATCAATGACGAAAGAGAAACAATCCTGAGGAGTTCTGCAAAGAAAGCTTCATCCTCCTCAAACCACAATAGAACATGAGACAATTTGATAGAACTAACTGTACTTCTTCTCTATGAAACATTTATTTGTAATTACAAAGGATGAAACTTTGGTAAGTAAAGAGGTAGCTATATGCATGTGTCCAATACAAAGAGTCAAGTAGAAAGAGATTTAGATAGGGAAAAAGTACAATTTCAAAGTAGAGGTCTTTAGAGGAGTCTCATTGGAGAAGACTTCTTAGATTTTTTTTTTTTGGTGTCATGAACTAGAGATGTCAAAAAATAGAGCTCTTTTTCAAGCCCAGATTTGTAAAGTGAAGAGAGCATCCATCAATTAAAGACTAGCTAACCATGCTAAGGGTATACAATTGTGATGGAATATATTGTCCTGTAAGAATAATAATGGAAATTATATCTGAAAACTCTGAGACAAAGTAAAGTAAGCAGACCTGAGAGAACAATTTATTCAAAGATAATATAAGACAGAAAAGACAAAAAATGTTGATAGATTTAAGAAATGACCAACCACAATTCCAGAGGACTAAAGATGACTTATGCTACTTATATTCTCATCGAAAGGTAAAAAAAAGACTCAAGCATGAAGAATAAATCACATATGTATTTCTTTTAAACATAAACTAATATGGAAACTATTTTGCTTGATTATAAATATTTGTATCGGCAGTTTTATATTCTTTCATTCTCAATTGGGGATATGTGGGAGGGAGGGAGAGAAACAGAGTTTTGCTGATTGATAAAAATTTTTTAAAAATTTTAAAGTGAATGTTGCCAAATTAAAAAGAAAAAACATGGCCTCAAGAATAAAAATGAGAGGAAACCCCCCCAAAAAAAAACTTTTCTGCAAAGATCTGAGTTGTATGGATGAAGAGCCTTACAATGTTTTTAGTTTTTTTCAGTGTATTGATTGGTTTTGCTGATTTTTTCCCCTCATCTTTAAAAATCTTCTTTATTAAATGAGATGGTTCTCTGCGAGGGAAAAAGTGGAGGGATACTGGGAGAAATTTAGGCAATATAAAAAACAAGTATGTCAATAAAATTTATTTTTTTAGGTCTTTATTTTTCGCAAGGCAAATGGGGTTAAGTGGCTTGCCCGAGGCCACACAGCTAGGCAATTATCAAGTGTCTGAGGTCAGATTTGAACTCAGGTACTCCTGACTCCAGGGCCAGTGCCCTATCTACTGCACTACTCAGTTACCCCAATAAAATTTATTTTAAAAAAAGGTAAAACCCATTTTGTGTCCTGATTCTCTGCCTATACTGCTTCAAGGTCATTATGGTGGTCATCATTTTTATTTCTGTATCACTTAGATAAAAAGTAAGCAGGGTCTTACTTACATTTATGTCAGGGTCTGTTCACTAAATTGGAATGAGTCCTTCCTCTGCACTTTAACCACTTTCTCTTTACAGAACTAAGACAGATGCTGACAGTTAATGGAGCTCTGAAATTTCTAAGAATTAGAACAATAAGTTAGTCTCTTGTAGAGAATAAAAGTATAAGTAGCAGCAATGACTTCTAAAAGTCTGTTTGTTTGATAAGAAAATAAGAGACTTCACAGGCATTAGAACACTGTGACTGGGGTGACATATACATATAGTAATATTCAGTTAATTCCTTTTTCAATGACATCATGGCACTATGTTTAACTTAGAGGATAAAGAACTGGAAAGCAGAGCCTGTTATAGGCTATGTCAATAGTTGAGGAGAAAGATGATGGGTCCTGGATGAGAATTGTATGAATGGAGAGGAGACATGTGAGATATATGAGGAAGAAGCAAGATATGAAGATAGATAAATTGGAGGGGAAGGGAGAATGAGAAATTGAGAAAAGTATCAGTAAATGTAGATCTGAGTGACTGGAAGCATAGGGCTGGTGGTTCTGTTTTGGATGGTTGAATTTGAGTTTACTATGAGATATTCAATTAAAGATTTCCTAAAGGCTGTTGATTAGGTTTGACTTTCTCAGGAGAAAGATCAGGACTGAATATATATAGATTTGAAATCATATGCAGAAAGACTATCATTCAGTCCATAAGAGTTCATAAGATCACCAAATGATACAGTAGAGAGTAATGGGGGGGGAAGACCTAGGACAGAGTCTTGGCCAACACCTGTAATTTATAGGGATGATAGAGACCAAAGGACCAATGAAGAAGATTGATCAAGTATGGACAGATAGGATGAGAAACAAAGAGATAAAGAAGAAAAACCTAGTGCAGATAAATAGATACATACATACATATATATATGCATGCATGCATACACATATATACATATAACAATATTTAATATTTGTCTTATAAAATTTTAAGTTCCAAGTTAATTGCCCCCCCCTGAGGAGTTCATCTCCCTACTCCCTGAGATGGTAAGCAATTTGATATGTAAGCAATTTGATATAGACTATACATGGGCAACCATCAAAACATATTTCCAAATTGTTCTGGTTGGGAAAGAAATCACACACGTTAATAAAAAAGCCTCACTGTGAAATTAAATGAAAAATTGCATGTTTTGATCTGCATTCAGATGTGGTCGATTATTTTTCTGGAGGTGAATAACATTTTTCATGAGAGCTTTGGAATTGTCTTGGGTCACTGTACTACTGAGAAGAGCTAAGTTGTTTATAGATGATTAGTAGATGAGAGGTTAGTCCCAAAGAAGAAGAGAAACATCAGATGGTATTAGCAGAAGAAATAGAATAATGTGAGAGTGATTTTAAGGATGAAGGAAAGATGGGTATATTTGTAGTTAGTTGAAAAGAAGTGAGATCATGAAAAGGGGTAAAATGAAATCATGAGAAAGGGTTAAAAAAATCACTTGTAAAAATATTCATAATAGCCCTGTTTGTGCTGGCAAAGAATTGGAAATCAAGGGAATGTCCATCAAATGGGGAATGGCTGAACAAATTGTGGTATATGTACATTATGGAACACTATTGTTCTATCAGGTACCAGGAGGAATGGATTTCAGAGAAGCCTGGAAAGACTTGCATGAATTGATCCTGAGCAAGATGAGCAAAACAGTAGAACATTAGAAACCCTAACAGCAACATGGGGGTGATGATCAACTTTAATGGACTTCCTCATTCCATCAGTGCAATAATCAGGGACAATTTTAGTATATCTGTAATGGAGAATACCATCTATATCCAGAGAAATAACTGTGGAGTTTAAACAAAGACCAAAGACTATTACCTTCAAATTAAAAAAAAAAGGTAGCACATAATTTTGCTATCACTAATATATTTTTTCCTCAAGGATATGTTTTTTAGCTCACCACATTCAATTTTGATCACTGTATATCATAGAAACAATGTAAAGATTATCAGATTGCCTTCTGTGGGGGGAGAGGGAGGGAAGGGGGGGAGTGTAAAATTCAAAATCATACCAAAAAATGATAGGTAGAAGCTACTATTGTATATAATTAGAAAACAAATAAAATATTTTTATAATTAAAAAAGAATGTTAAAAAAGAATATTAAATTGAACAAGCTATTAACCAAAAAAAAGAAGAAAAGGAGCCAGTTGGTAATCAAGGAAGACAGTATGGGAATAACAGGGGATGGAGGGGGTACAAGCTTCACAAGAAACAGAAGAAAATGAATCTTTGATACTGGCTTTTAAAAAAAATTTATTTTACTTTTCCAATTACATGCAAAGGTAGTTTTCGACATTCATCCATTTGCAAATTTATGAGTTCCACAATTTTCCTACCATCCATCCTCCCTTCCCTGCCCCCTCCCCACAGCAGTGAACAATCTGGAAAAAGTTGTATGTGTACAATTATGTTTAACATATTTCCATATTAGTCATACTATGAAAGAGGAATTAGAACAAAAGGGGAAAAATGAAAAAGAAAGAAAAAACAAAAAAGAAGTTTTAAAAACTTTTCTCTGCTTTCAGAATCCATAGTTGGTTTTTTTCTGAATGTGGTTTGTATTGTACATAACATATCTCTTAGGACTAGCTTTTGACACTGTTAACAACTCTTTCCTGGTACTTGCTTTTCTCTGTATTTTTTGTGACATTATTATTTGGCTCTCTTTCCTGTAGTTTGACTCCTTTTTAAACTCTTTTACTAAAAAAATCATCCACCTTGGTACCTAACAAGAGAAATACTTTAAGACTATGTCCTAGACTCTCTTCTCCTCTCACCATGACATTTCATTAACTAACTTGGGTTCAGTGATCAGATGCTCACTGAGCATAGCTCCCGGATCCACAAGTTTAGTGTGCATCTTTACTCTTGGATCCGGTTCTGTATCATCAATTGAGCAATGGACTTCCTGGAAACATCTAAAACTCAACAGATCCAAAACACAACTGCCCTTCATACCTGAAACTCTATTGCTCTATTTCCCTACCTTTGTTCTGACTTTTCTTCAAATCTAGAATGAACTCTTGTTCTTAGACTCTCTGGATTCCTTCAAGATTAAGCTCAAAGGTCATTTTCTACATTAGTACTTCTTAAAGTGTGGTCTGCAGACCTCTGGAGGTCTTTGATAACCTTTCAGGTGATTCACAAGACTGAAACCACAGAATTTATATAATAATACTAAAACAGTATTGCTTTTTTCATTTTCATTCTCTCACAAGTGTACAGTGGAGTTTTCTAGAGGTTACATGACCTCTGAAATGAAAATAGCTACAAACATGAAGAGTGAATTAATATTTCAGCTGCAGAATTGCATCTTGGTCTTATAAATGGACAGATCTGCAGATATGATTAAACTTTGGTTTTGTTTGTGTTTATCTGATAACTGGACCATCTAATCATTGAAGATTTTCTTTCATGTGAATGCTTGACAACAAAGACAAGTAGTGCTGATGATTTATTCTGGAACAGTTATACTGATATTTAAATGGATAGTACAAAAAACTATAATGAATAAAACTGCTAGTTCATTAACAAGAATCTTAGGTGATAGCCCCAAAATGAACTATTAGTTATTATATTCTTTACCTCCAGACATTCACAGTTAAAAAAACAATAATCATTAAATAAATAAATGGGTGGGTGATGGATGCTAACTGAATAGTAGTTAAAATTTAAAACTAATTGAAATGAAAAATAAATATTTATTAAGATAAATTAAAAATAAATGCTAATTTCCATTCAGAGAGTCCATGAATCTACACAAACTATTAATTTTATTAAATCACAATCTTTTAATATAAATCTTTTTAATTTTCTGAGTGACCAGACAAGAAGTCTGCATAAAGTACCTTCTTTTATTGCTTGCAGCAATACAGGGATGTCTTGAGTAAAAACATTTATGGAATTATTTGAATTGTGAGCTTCACTAAGTCCTTTTTGTTCATGAAACATTATATTTACTTAAAAGATATAACTGACAAACCGTGGTTATTCAAACTTGGCATTTGCCAGATATCCTCTCAAAAAAAAAAAAAAAACCCAAGACTGTCACTTCAAAGAAAACAACAGACAATATTTGTTGTCAAAGATAAAATTTGAGTTTTCAAGGAAAAATTTGAATTTTTGGAAAACACATATATGTCACCATGAGTTTGACAACTTCCCAACACATGAGGAACTACTTGAAAAGTCTACGAAAATATCCATTATTTTTCCAACTACTTGTATGTGTGAGACTGACCTCTCTTATGGGGTCTGTTTGCTGTCATTATTTAATCTTTTTTTTAATTGTGACCAATCCTTTATGATCCCATTTAGGGTTTTCTTAATAAAGATACTAAGTTGATGTTTCCTTCTCTAGCTCATTTGACAGATGAAGAAACTAAGGCAAACAGGGTTAAGTGACTTGCCATGTGTCACACATGTATAGAATTCAATCTACTGCACCACCTAGCTTAATATATACATCAACCAAAACAATTCATCACAACAAATTCAATGAAGAAATAGATAGGAGAGTCCAGTTATCTTTTAAGTCAGATACTTGTGAAAATATAACATGGTGATCTTTTCACTAATTTTTGTTTGTTTTGGAAAATAGTTATTTTTCATGAAAATATATCGGTTAATATGTGAAGGGTTTTTATTATTATTACTTTAAATTATTTTTAAAACTATATCAGTAATAATTTCTGTTATGGGGAATATTGAGAAATGCACCCCACATAAACAAAAGTTTTCAGAAGTCTAAATCATTTCTAAAGGGTCCTAAAAAATTGAGAATAACAGTACTCCATAAAGTCAATCTTTATCACCCATCCCCCATTTCTTTGTGGTAATCTTGAATTACAATTGTATTATACATAGCAGCCCAAAATACAGTGTTTGATGAATGGAATAATGGCACAGCCATCAACTTGGTGCAAACCCTCCTCACCTCTTGTTTGAATAGTTGCAATAGCCTCTGGGGAATCTGTCTGCTCTAGTCTCTCCCTGTTCCAATACATCCTCTATTCAGTCATTAAAATGACTTTATTAAATCACTCCTTTACTTTAAAAAATCCAGTGGTTCCTTATTGCCTCCTGATCAAATGCAAAATCTTTTGACATTCAAAGTCTTTCATAATCTAGCCCCCTCCTACTTTTCCATTCTTCTTATAGCTTACTCTCTGACACATACTCTTTGATCCAAAGACACTCAAACATCATCCAAACATCTGACATCAGCCTAAATAATTCAGTAATTTTCTTTTCCATTTTTGTTCTTCTCCATTTTCCCACTACCTCTCCATTATTGCTTCTGGCTTAAATAGAAAGCCCTGACAGTGTTAAAAGGAAGTATATATATATATATTTTTTTTTGTGGGGGGGGGGAGATTTCCTTCCTATTTTGGAGTCTCAGAAAAATGAGTAACTTTTCCCAATCTCTGAAGAGGCAGAATCAAATGATTCATAATGCTAATCTCATTTTTTAATCTTCTGAGATTTACCCATAACTAGTTTAAATTCAAACTAAAATATGCATTTAAAAATAGATCTTAAAAATAAATAATATCTTCAAAAATGGAAAGAGCATAGGAATTCTTTTGTGGAAGTGAAATCTTTGAAGGATTCAAGTTAAAAGTTATTCACAACCCTAACACTCAAAGGAGAAAATGTTCAATGAAGTGGGTTCTAGTCCCAGATTTGCCCACTAACTCCATATTCATAGACAGAAAGTTGTTTGAGTTTCAATAACCTCATCTACAAATTTAGAGATTGATTTACAAGTCCAAAGGCCCTCCCAGCCTGTTCTATGGTTCTTTGAGTCAAAAACATGAGTTGCCACCAAGTAGGTTAATTTAAATTTTAGCAAATATTATCATTATCATATCTAGTATTTATTCAATAATAATAATAATAGTAGCAGCTAGCATTTTGCTAGCACTTTAAGGTTTACTAGATATTTGATAACACATTTTCTTACTCATTCTCCTAACAACCTTAATAGGAAGGTGCTATTATTATACACATTTTACAGATGAGAAAACTGAGGCAAAAAGAAGTCAAGTGACTTACCCAGATTACACAACTAGTAAGTGAGTGAGACCAAATTGGAATTCAGTTTTTCCTGACTCCCAGGTCCTTCATTCTTTTCACTATCTACCTCGATATCTCAGTAGATTATATTCATAAGAGCCTTGGGAGGTACATGGGGAAACTGAGCCCAAGAGAGGTAAATTGATTTGCAAAGGGTCAATGTGTATTAAGTGTCTAAAACAGGATTCAAATTCAGGTCTTTTTGATTTCAAATTTGGAGAGAAATACTTCACTTTATATCTAAATTCAAGCAGTTTTTCCTTCTTTACCCCCAACCCCCAATTAGGAATTGATTTCATCCCATTAAGGAGCTCCCAGTACAAACACTGCCCTTGCAAATTAAAGATCTACAATCCATGTGTATCACAGACTTAGAAATTAGACAGTAATACTGTGAAGTGGTGTGTTGCACAATCATATAACTAATATATATATATATATATATATATATATATATATATATATATATATATATAAAATATATACATCAATGCCATGTCACCAATGCCAGAGATAGGACTTAAATCCAATTTTTCCTGACTCCATGATCATTTTGGCCAAAGACAAAACACTTATAGAATCTAAAAAAATTGAAAATTTGCCTCTATAACTCAAAAATATTTATTCCCATAATTTAAACAACATGTTATCACCTTGACATGCAGTCATGAAACCAAAAAAAATTTGATTAAGCTCATAAAGTTTGTCTACATTTACAAACAAGCCATTATTTTAATTAACCTAGATAGCAGTTAAGCCACAATTTCAGTTTTTAAAAATGTCTGGGAATAAAAACATTTCATCTTCATTTTAAAATAATTCTAATTTCCATTTACAATTTTATATCCTCGAAATGACATGCTCCTTTAAACAAGATTTAGAAGTACCATTATGTTTTTATAAGATTTCTACAATGGTTAGATGCAAAACCTGCCAAGAATTATTTAATAAGTAAACCTATGTCCTAGATGAAAATTTGAATCACAGAAGTTCTAGCTTCAAAGGGCAAAGAGTATGCAACTCAGTCAAGTGGAGGAGAATCCCTTTCCAACTTGGGAAAGGCGATTCCTGGGGGAGTCACAACACAAGAATATTAGCAACCTTGGTCTCTATTATACTGCTTCTGGTCCAAAGACAGGAAGATCTGCTGGAGCCCTAAGAATTCAGAGAGATATATACAGGAAAAGGCAGCTTATGGTATTTACTATAGTGAACAGATAATAGACAGATAAAATTTTCTCAATACAGCAATTTTTGAAATCTGTTGAGTTGCTCAAAGTCCCACAGATATTGTCAAGCCCTGTGAGAATCCAACTCAAAAAAAATTGAAATGAGCTAGAAAATTGCTCTGTTTAAACATATCATAAAAATGGGGTTAGATAAGCAAAGAATAGAGTATGTGAAACTTGGTTTCAAGCCAGAGCATTTATTAGCTGTGTGGTCCTAGGCAAGTCACCACACAATCAAAAGCCTCATTATTTTCCTATAATAGTTTGAAGTATCTTTCTCCCAGGGTTATTATGAGGAAAGGCCTTTTTGAACCACAAAAGTATTCTTTCCAATAAAGTATAATATTACAATTTATAATTATCTTATTCAATTCGAAAAGCAGTTGTTTTATCTACAACAATCCACAGGACTGAGGCCTTTCCATTTAAACTATATTGAAAAAAATGAAAATGAAAGGAAAAAATAATGATGATAAAGATTAGTGACCAACATCGTCCACCAAAATCCTCCTCTCATATGTCATGGCACTGTTCAGGGGACCCAATACAGTTGTTTCAGCCCTATCTGACTCTTCATGACTCCAACTAGGGCTTTTTAGGCAAAGATACTTGAAATAGTTTGCCATTTCCTTCTCTAACTCACTGTATGGAAGAGGAAATGGAAACAAACAGTCTTATCTAGGGTCACACAACTACTAAGTGTCTGAGAATGGATTTGGATTCAATTCTTCCTGGTTCTAGATGCCATCTTCCTACTATGTACAAATCACAGTCACATCAAGTATTTGATGGACTGGAAATTTTATTCTAAAGACTACTTTGACTATTGTTTTTGCCTGAACAATTAAATTATTCAGTTAATTAAAAGGAATAGGAACTGGATCTATGATTTCATTAGTAATGAAAGTTCCTGGGTAAGAATACCCCTGTCAAATGCAGGTGTACCTTGCTCTGCAATTTTGTGGAGAGTTAGTTACAGAGATTTGATCTATTACTTCTCAAATAGTCTAGAATCCTTTGACTAGACTTTGATTTATTCTAATAACATTACCAGATCATTTTAAATATCAGAAGAAGAAAAAAAATACCATATCCAAATCAAGACAGACAGTATGAAGCCTGAGGTTTTAATGACCATTCACAGCAATCTCTTTCACGGTAATATGACTGTCATTATTTCATGTTGTTAATGTTATATTCAGTTTGAATTTAATGAATGAAGTAAAAGTTTGGACTTCACAATTGAATAATAGGTTACTATTAATTATGTCACTCGTGAGAGAGGTATATATAAGAGGGAATCTATTTTGGATCTTAATATCCCTACCTCCTAGATATCTACTCGTAAGAAGGATATGACATTTGTTAATATGCCTTGGAGTCAAGTATAATAAGTCATTTTTTCAAATCTCACCTTTGGAACGGTAGTCTTTGACAGTGGTATTCTAATAAATCCTGAGGTGACGAGGCCTAAAATCATCTTGTGCTGCATGTCTGATTGAGATAAAACTACAAAACTAAAACTCGTGCAGGCTTCGTTCAAAGTTTGGCTTGAGATTCTGAAGAGCCAGCAGCCTATTTTCCCTAGTATTCCCTCATTTCTTTAAAAGGAGCACAGATTTAGAGTTTGAAGGACTTTTAGGTGTCTCTAAGTCCAGAATCTGTTTTACAAATGGAGAAACTGAGGCTTTAGAAAAACTGGAAGACTTGAAATGACATGCATCCAGCATCTCACAACACTAAGTACAAGACAAAGATTTGAGTCAAAGTCCTTGGGCTTCAAACCCAGAGTTGTTTTTCACTGCAGTGCTTAGACACAAACCATTCACATCTAAAGGATTCCAATCAGACCAAAAAGGAGAAAATAAATAAATAAAGGAATGAATAAATAAATACATTTTTAGAAATAATCTTCAAAAATTTAAAACATTATTTTTTTTGCCAAAATACACTAGTTGTTTATTCTTTGATTGTATGACATGTTAGCAAAATGGAAATACTAGAATGAGGCTTATAATAACTAAATTTATTATATATGTGATATATATATATATATATATATATATATATATAACCAAAGTTATATAGACCATTAAGAAACTCCTAAATAAGGTTGATCCAGTACCTGACTACATAGATAACTTAACCTAATTTTGTCTACTTCTGTAAATTGTATGGATAGGCTCTTGAAGGCTACAAGGACAAGATTTCCTGGGTGAATGATTCTACTTACATGTATATAGTACTTTAAAATTAACAAAACTTGTTTTTTTCCACAACAAACCATTAAGGTAGAAATTTCTGCTTTTTTTTTGTCTTTTTTTATACAATCAGTGTATGGAGGGCTTCTTTTCCTGATATGGATTAGCCCCAAATTGGGAACTTCTTATTTTAGAGTTGCCTAGACACTGAAATTAAGTCATTATTCATCACTGTCACATGCCTAATGTGTAGTAAGACTAAACCACAGGTGGGAATACTCAAACACAAACTTTCTGACTAAATGTATGTACCAATACAACCATTTTACAAATCGGGAAATTGAGGTTAATTATTTGTGGCCCTTGATATTTTTTTGTGCCATGGACTAAAAGGTAGAGACTGGTGTAGTCAATAGAGTGCTGGGCTTAGAGTCAGGGAGACTTTGGGCAAGTCACTTAACCTGTTTGCCTCAATTTCTTCAATTGTAAAGTAAGGATAATAAGAGCATCTATCTCCCAGCATTATTGTAAGGCTCAAACAAGAGGTTCTTTGTAAAGCACCTAAGATAACTAATGTAGGATTATTTCCTTCCTTTCTTCTTTTGGCAGACTGCTGAATGAAAAAATTTAAGTAGGGGGAAAAATTGTACTCTGTATCTAATCCTTTTAAAAATGTATCCTTTTTCTCTTAGAGTTTATGCCAAGGATTTAACACTTGAAAAGAGTACAAAAATTCATGGATATCATACAAATCTCGAAGATTATCATGATTACAATTTTATAAAATAATAAGTTAGTTTTTCATCCATAATTACTTAAAGGATGAGGGGAGGTCACTGAATTTATTAATTCCATTTAAAAGTAACACTACAAAATGAAAGACTAAAAAGCCTATGTTGCTGTTGTTTGGAGCAGGAAAAGCTCAATTTCAAGTGCCCAATTTTAGTAACAGTCTCAAAGAAAGATTAATTCTTCCTCTAATTAAAGTACATTTTCCCAGGTCTAACAACATTTTATAACTGCACTAAATTTAGTGAGATTTTCTGAAGTAGAGGTCTTATTTAAATGATTTAATATCAAAATTAAGGTGTCATTAAAACTCACAATGAATGTTTTCTACCAAATTTAAAACTTATCAAAAACTGGTTTGGCACACTTATTTAGCATCCAAACATACAACAGCATGCTAAAGTTGAAATATTCAAATTAATAATTTAACTCAAACTCAGTAAAACAATTCAAATGAAACTTCTCTCAGAAAACTTTTATCTGGTAGCATTAGAGTTTCATCATAAATATGAATAAAGAAAGAACACAAAGCAGAAGACATCCTACTTCAAAATCAACAATTGTGTTTCGATGATGCTTTACACTATGCTATGTCTTTTAAGTTAAAACAAAGCTTGTGTGTGACTCTTAAATGGATGATTTTTTTTTCATCCAGGCTACAGTGACCTTTTGATATCATATTCATAAAGAAGTTGTGAATGTTCTTTCAAGGATGTAGACAGTGAAGAAGCAACATTTCTTGAGTTCTTTACAAAGGTCACATTTTAAATACCTTGAAAAGTCATCAATGTCTGTTCTATTTTGGAATTTAGATATCCTAAAATAACTTGGAATGTTATAAATGAGCAATATTTTGGGGGGAGTGGAAGACACCCTGAAATGCTCTATCATGCTCATCATTTATTATTAAAATTATGATGTAAATGTACTATATTTATAAATTTTTATTATCATTTAATAGTAGGATTTGAGGTAATATCTATATATTAAAATTCATTATTAATAGCCATGAAAAATAGACTTGTCATTTAATTTAGTTGAATATTTAATAATGATAAAAATAAAACTATGTAATTTTGAAAATAAAAAAGAATAAAAATGTTTTCTGTCAGAGAATTTTCCCCCCTAAACTAGGCAAATGGTTTCTATAGTATTTTTAACCATGAAAACTTTTTTATATCCTTTATCTACTCATTTTATGGGTTGATATATTGTAATCAATTAATAGAGTCATTTTTATCATAATAAAATGTCATCATTAGAACTGTAGTAGTCTAGTCTAACCATTTCATAAAGTATGTGATTGGGACATTTTAAATGGTTAAATATTAAAATAATTTAATTGAAAATGAGACTTTGAGATTACTCATTTTGATTGACAAACTGCTGAAAATAGCTTGGCTTCATAAGTGCTTTTGTCCCTTGTCTCTTTTACAGACTTCAGTAGTCATTCTGAGGTCGAAATTTGTCTTTCTTTCATCTTGATTGACTGGTAAATATGACTATCTCTGGCTTTCTGCCTTAATTGAATTCACCCAATGAAAGCATAATTGCTCAGATGGTCTAGGGACAGTCTGGATCAACTGAGCTAAAAAAGAACCATGGCAAGAAAGTGAAGGTATCTATACTCATCAAATTTTATCAGATCAACCTTGCTTGTGATTCTAGGGCTTTTCTACCTTATTTCTTAGCAAGGAAGAGGACTTCAGGATCAAAATGGCATGCACTCATTACTTTAGCTTTTATTTTTGGAAATTTTGCAAATTGCAATCATCTTGACATATCAAATAAAGGAACAAAACCAAGAAATCTGAAACAAATTCCAGGAAACACACATCAAAAACTAATAAGATGCAGAATCAAGTCACTAGTTGGGAATCTGTTAATATCCAAGAGTCAAACAGAAAAGAATTCTCCCCAGGAGATTAATTTCCTTAGTGTAAACTAGGATCAATGTAGAAACTTCCAGTTAATCTTTAAATGCTCTTGTCATTGTTGGTGTTGTTTGTCCTTCATTTTTTTAAAATTTTATTTATTTAAGGCAATGGGATTGAGTCACTTTCCCAAGGTCACAGCTGTCTGAGTCTAAATTTGAACTCAGGTCCTCCTGACTCCAGGGCAGACCCTGACTCCTGACTCTATCCACTGAGCCACCTAGCTGCCCCCTTGTCCTTCATTCTTGACAAGGAACAAGACATCAGGAAGTGAGTTGTATTTAAGTGGGGTGGGGGGAACAGCTGTGCAAAGTCACCAGCCTCACTTTCTCCTCCAGAGCCATCTGGGTCCAATAGCCAGATATGGATCAGGAGGATTGGAGTTGCTCTGATGTAGTTGGAGCTTTTTAAAGCTAGGTCTTTCCCAGATCACAGTTTGACTGAAGTAATGGTTAGGTAAGAGAAAGACTAGAAGAGGCAAAGAGAATGACCACTTGCAAAACAGAAGGAAAAAAAAATTGTTGAGAGGGAGATACCCTCAGGGTATTGCATTGATTAAGTCAATAAGAAAGGAAAGAAGCAGGAAGTCTCTTTTGTGTAGTCCAAAATAAAAATCAATAAAGGAGGGGAAACAACTGCTGTTTGAACTCAAGCTGAACCAATCAGGGCCCAAATGATGACCATTTTTTTAAAGGTCTACACAAAGAAAGGTAAAAGATAACTTGAAGAAATTTATAATCTAACAGACATATATGCAAGGCATAGTGACAGACATAGTGGAAAAAAAAACTGAACCTGTCCTTAGGAAGCTTATATTCTCCTGTAAAAATATCTGGTTAATAAAACTTTTAAAAATATTATTACATTTCCCTACCACCAACCCACTCCCCATGCCGAATGTGTTCCTTCTACACAAGGATAATGTTGACCCACTATTCAGAACAAATTTATTTTAAACAATGTGTTCCAATGCTAGAGGCCAGTTCTATGAACAAAGTCACATTCTTTTACTTTGTTTCTTTTTGTGTCCAACACCATTCTGTCAGATAACTGACTGAGATGGGGACAAGGATTTGTGGCCATGAATAGGGCAAAACTAGGTAGTCCATATGGGTACTGATCCACTGGCTATCAGCAGGATTAATGAATTCTGATCTAATGCCTTAATTCAAGGATGCACCTTTCCACCTAAGGTATGATAGGGTTACACATAAGCTTCACCAACATTGTTTCCACAAAGGGACTTTTGATTCCTTTAAGTGAGCTTGCTCAGTCTTAACAGCCAGTTGCCTAATGTTTCATTTAATGACAGTTTCCTGACAACAGATACAGTTTAAAACCTGCATGTCTGATTCTAAAGCAAAAATAAATTTTATGACTTCACTAGCTTTCAGTATCTAATTAGAATTCTCTCTCAGGAGGACAGTCCAATAAGCAAGGGCAAAAGACCATAAGGAAGTGAACAAGAATTTCTCTTGTGAAACAGAGCTGTAGAGAAATATAGTACTACTATATGCAATATTGCTTGTCTCCAGTGGGCAAGATTAAACTACTTTTTTTCTTGTTTTCTTTTATAAAAAGAGAATTGGTTTGAGCTTTATTTCTTTCATTGATGGTATATATATATATATATATATATATATATATATATATATATATATATATATATATATATTTGGGGAAAATGTTTCATTATCTTTGTTCATTTAGGACAAGCTTTGATCTAATATAATACCACTCATTAAAAAAAATCACAAGTATTACAAGATGTCTTAGAACCAAAATGACTATGCATTGTCTTTTTTTTTTTTTTTTTGGTTGGGGAGCGGGGTGGCTAGGAGGAGACAGGACAGAGGGGCCATACTTTGAAATGGCAGTTTGGTTCTTCCATACTTGCAAAGCTGGCTATATAAATTGGGGAGGGGGGGGGAGAGAGAGAATCTCTGTCATAAAATATTCCTAAATAGAAGACATTATTTATTAGCTAAATTTCCTCCTTGATGAGTAAAATCTTTCTTGATTTTGACTAATCAGTAGTGACCCAAATTTTTTTAAACTTTGCATTTACTTATAGGTGTATGTTTTCCCCTAATAGATTTTAATCTTCCTGATGACCAGAACTGTTTCTTTTTGTTTTTCTCTCCTTGGCCCTTAGATCAGTTTCTAGTAAAAAATAAGAAGTTAATAAATGTTTATTAGTTAAATGCTTTATTAAGATGTCTCTTAAGAGAACTGATGGCTCAATATATTAGTCTCTTAAAATGACCAAATAACTTAAGACTTAGCTAGTCTCAAACATTTCTGGGAAAATAAGAAAAAAAGGTTCCTCAGACTAAACTAAAAATATTAATATATTACTTCCATAATTCATTTTTTAAATTTTCATATCATTTTAAAACTCCTAATACTGGCCTACAGACTGCTTGAGTCTTTTCTATCAAAGAAGCTGAAATTTTAATCTTTCAAACTACATGACAAGAAAGATGAACAAGGAATAAAATGAGATACCTTCCTTCCTCCAGCTTGATCATTCCTTATAGTCTTACTTATGACCATATAACCCTGAAATTCATCCTCTAAGAAAGTCATCCATAAAATTTGTCATCATGCAACACAAATGACATGTGTGGTAGAAAAGAAAGAAGAGGTAAGGAAAAGAAAAAAATCACAACTACTTTATTCTCTCTCTGTGTAGAACACTGAACTTTTATGGTATGAGAGAAAGATCCAAAGAAGAGCAAGAAATAAAAAACAGTCTTTATGTAGGAATTTTTATTAATGGGAACCCAAAAATAGTCACTTTAAAAATAAAAATCTATTAATTAGGTGAGAGAAGTTTTTCCACAGGTAACCAATCATTATCAAATATCCCAATGCAATCTTGGATAAAAGGTCATTTTTAAGCCTAGAATATTACTTCTTGGAATATTAATATATACAAAACTTTTACTGTGAAGAATACTAGGTAGAACTTTCTTCTCATTGGAATTTAATAGTTAATAAGAAATTTTTAAAAACCAATCACAAGGGGGTGGCTAGGTGACGCAGTGGATAGAGCACCGGCCCTGGAGTCAGGAGGACCTGAGTTCAAATCTCGATCAGACACTTAATAATTTCCTAGCTGTGTGGCCTTGGGCAAGCCGCTTAACCCCATTGCCTTGCAAAAACCTAAATAATAATAATAATAGTAATAATCACAAGTAAGTCTAAAAGTAAGAAGTCAAAACAAAATCATAATAAATATTCACTATATTACATATTAAAATAACTAGTGTTGAGAACTTGGGGTATACAAAGCACCTTAGAAATGTTATTTCACTGGAATTTCACAAGAAGCCTGTAATAATAGGAACTACTATTATCTTCATTTTACAAATGTAGAAACTAAGGAGCAGAGTCTTTCCCAGTATTCTAGAGCTCCTAAGTGTCTAAGGCAGGAATCCATCCTAGGTCTTTCTGACTTCGAATCCAGTTGTCTACCTACTATTCTATTTTGCCTCTTCAGTATATGATAACTAATATATAGTGCATAAAGCCAGTCTTCTAAATGGCCTTTTGACCTTTCTTTACACAATGAAGTGAGGCAAAAAAAAAAAATCCTGTCAGATGACTTCCAACTTCATGCTTATTTGTTATCTGGTAAACAACAGTCAGTCCAAATTTGTTTTTATCTAAAGTCAAACTACTTTTAGCTTATACATATCGTTTTAGTGGTTCATTCATTTCAGTAAATGTATGTTGTGTCCAGATTGAAAGTAATTAATAGACTGCAAATTCAAATAAAAACAAGAGCCATTAAGTTATACTTAAGGATCCCATATGTCCTTGATATCATGTTTCACACCTATTGATTTCCTTATATTTATTTCTTTTGCAAGGCAATCAGGCTAAGTGACTTGCCCAAGGTCACACAGCTTGGTAATAGGATTACTTTTCACTTAAGAGAAATCAGTCTACTTCCTGATAATGTAGACTAAAAATACAAACTGAGAAGTTTTTTCTCTCTGACGTGGATAGTGAGGGAATTTGTTTCTCTCATGTTTATAATGGGTTTTTGTTCTTTTTATAGAGGAAGGCATATTTTCATTTTAAAAAAATTTTAAATAGAATTTAATTCAAAAGAAAGAGAAATGGGTCAAAATGTGGGTTTTCTGTAGATAGATTGACTGCTATTTAAGGAACTTTAGCAGCAGCAGCAGGAGTTTGAGAATAGCTTTCCCATCAATTGGTAAAGAGACATTAGGATAAAATAAGGTAATATTTTTAAAGTGCTTTGCAAGCCGTAAAGAATTATGTAAATGCTAGATATTGTTATAAATTATTAATTATGATTGATATTAGCTGAGAACCTTCCAAGAAGGGAGAGAATAAGAATAATAGTTGGAAGCTTACATAGTGCTTTAAAATACCAAAGTACTTTATCTGTAAAAGTATCCCAAAAGTTTGAGTGCATCAAACTGCCCTAAGATTTTGAGAACTACCTGTATCATTATATGTGATCCTTTTAGCCATCCCATGAGGTAGTTGGTTTTCTTCCTTTTACATAAGAAAGAGAAAAGGTATCTCAGAGAAGTTAGTTGACTTGCCCAGGGTCACACAAATACTAAGGGTCTGAGAAGAGATCTGAATCTAGATCTTCCTAAATTCAATTCTGTTACTCTGCCTAATAGAAATGCCCACATGAGCTATCCTGCACTTCTAACACTTGCCTCAGCTTCCCCTCAAGCAAAGATATGTCTCATGACAAAAGTATAATTTAGAATGGATTGCAAAGGAACTACATACTTTCAGTCCCCAGGATAGTACTAGAAAAAATGCACAGCCCTGTCCTGTTTCCTATTGCTTTCCTAACTCACATGTTTCCTGAAGCAGTCATATGTAAATTCTCTTAACTATGGTAGTGATCCCATAAGAATCCTGGCTGATTCATGTGTAATCAATATCGTATTCCTTACCTTCTTGAAGCCTGGGAGTAGGGTGGGAGGGGAAAAGAAAATTTGGAACTCAAAATTCTTTAAAATCAATGTTAAAAAATTTTTAATGTAATTTTATATATATATATATTATATATATATATATATATTTGTGCAGAGAGAGAGAGAGAGAGAAAGAAAGAGAGAGCGAGAGTGAGAGCGAGAGCGAGGGGGGGGGGGGGAGAGGAGACATGATTCACTAAGAACTGGGAAAAAGAGAGAAGAACCCCATTCCTTCCTTTTAGACACATGGAGATGGTTCTAAAGGTGGTATGCATGCCAGAAACCTACTGGGAAAGTAGAATTGTGGATAGATACCATCTTAGACTGATTCCTCTAGCCTAAAAACCCCATCTGAGAATAACTTTTTTTAAATGAATAGAATAAAATCCATATGATTACAAAGAATTCTTTGAGAGCAAAGGACAAACAACAATAACAAAGGAAACCAATTATACTGAAAAATAGTCTATAAACAGCAAGACTGCAGCCATATACAATTTATTTTGTTTTTAGGGTTTTTCTTTTTTTGCAAGGCAAATAGGGTTAAGTGGCTTGCCCAAGGGCACACAGCTAGGTAATTATTAAGTGTCTGAGACCGGATTTGAACCCAGGTACCTGACTCCAAGGCTGGTGCTTTATCCGCTATACCACCTAGTCACCCCCACATACAATTTAGTAAGGTATCTAATAACTGTAGCAGAGCTACTAAGGATTTAGATGATATTCTGAGCTACTAAAGATTTAGATGATATTCTGCAACTATATTTTATTGCCTACATTCATTATTGAATACTAAATTTCAATTTCAGTTCATTCATTTTCAGTCATGTCTGACTCTTTGTGAGCCCATTTGAAGCTTCCTTGGCAAGGATACTGGAGTGAATTGTCATTTCCTTTACCAGTTCATTTTACAGATGAGGAAACTGAAGCAAACAGGGTTAAGTGACTTGCCTAGGGTCACACAATTAATTAGTGACCACATAAAGTCAGATTTGAACTCAGGAAGAGAGATGAGTCTATATAGGCATTTAGACAGTGGTTGATTGATTGATTGAGTGATATTCTTATTTTCTTTTTTTTTCCTTTTTAGTTTTTGCTAGGCAATGGGGTTAAGTGGCTTGCCCAAGGCCACATAGCTAGGTAATTATTAAATGTCTGAGGTCAGATTTGAACTCAGGTACTCCTGACTCCAGGGCCAGTGCTCTATCCACTGCGCAACTGGCCTCCCCAATATTCTTATTTTCTTTGAACTTAAATGAGTCCAATTTTAAGCTAATCCCACAAACTTTATTTCTGTAAACCCACTGTGGTATAGAGATAATCTTGGGTCCAGGAAAGCCATATATAAGCATAAGTGCAATGCATATAGTGCAGGACCTGGAGCCAGGGAGATTTATCTTTCTGAGTTCAAATACAGCTTCACTACCCAATGCTCTGTCCACCACCCAGCCACCCCTACTATTATTACTATTTTATTTTATTTTGGGTCTTTTTTTTTCCTTCTTTTGGTTTTTGCAGGGCAGTGGGGTTCAGGTTGGCTTGCATGTCACACGCCTGGGTGATTGTTGGGTGTACCGGGCTGGATGTGGGCTCAGGTGTTCATGGCTCCAGGGCTGGTGCTCCATCCATTGTGCCACCTGGCCATACCTACAATTATTACTATTTTTTTATTTTAATTTTTTTCCTCTCCCCTTTACTTTATCGCTCAAGCAAGTCTATATTTATGGGGGGAGGGGGCATTTCGTTTACTCTTAAACAAGAATATTTTATTAATGTATAAAAAAATTATTTGTACAAAATGAAAATAAATATTAAATAAAGTATAAAAGTTAGGAGAAAAAAAACAAATACAGCTTCACACTTATTAGCTGATGTGAGCCTGTGCAAGCAAGCCACTTAATGTTGTTTTACTCGGTTTCCTCATCTGTAAAATGAGCTCCAGTATCTTTGCCAAAAAAAACCCTAAATGGGGTCACAGAGTTGGATACAACTGAAATGACTAAATAACAACAATTAGAAAGTCTTCAGCTATTTGCCTTAGAAATAGGACATTAAATTTGGAGGCAGAGAACCCAGGTTCAGATCCAGCTTCTGCTACTTATTGCATGTGACATTAGGCAAGTCTCTCAACCTTCCTAAATGTCAGTTCTCTCAACTGTAAAGCATGGGGTCATTCTGACTAGATAACTTGCTATCTTTTTAACCAACTCTAAATGTGTGATGTAATGAATTTCATCCCTGAGTTTGCTTTCTGAGCATTGGTCTAGCTAAGTACAGAGTAACTCATTACTGGGAAAGTGATCATTGCAAACCAGTGAAACAGGGAATGTTCCTATTCAGCTCCCTTCCACATCTGTAATGAGGTTGGCAGAATGGTAAAAAAGGAAATAAAGTTTGTTAAGTTTCACAGTTTTTAGACTATCCATCTACATTAACTTGTCAGTTCATGCTCTAAATGAGAGATCTTTTTCTAGAGACAAATTGAACATATACTTGGAGGAAATAGATCACTTATGTTTTGATTTTCTTATAATTAATGCAACTAAAAACCAAAAAAGAAACTACAACCAAATGGCAGGATGATTATAGGATGGCTTATACATTCTCCTTGGAGAGAGAAATAAAAGAGTTGATGGAGTTGACTTTAAATTATATACAAAGACAATAAGATACATCATTTTGGGGACATTTGATCATGTCATATTACAGTTTTTGTAAGAATATGAGCAAGAAAGGAATTACAGCTCATCGTAGAATATAAGCATATAAAGAAGCTTCATAAAGAACTTGATAATACAAATGGACATGTGTTGCTACTCAGTAACATAAATGAAAACATAAATAGGACAGGAAAAAATGCTGAAAAATATATGGTTCATAAGTAAGAAATGAGAGTCAAAGGCCAGTAGACTACACAGAAAACTGACATATTTCAATATTTTTTTTCAAGGAAATAATCAGTAGGTACTCAACATGGTATCAAAACACACACACACACAGGCACACAGACACACAGACACACAAAGTGATTCTATAATCCTGAGCTGTCTTAATAGAAGCACAGTTTACAGGAAAGGAGAGATGATACTTAACTCTGCCATGGTCAGATTTCTGTTAGATTAGCCATGTGATTGAGGGGCAAGGGTCTATGTTCAGTACTGAGAAGCACAATTTAAAAGGGATAAGAATAAGCTTCAAAGTGTCCAGAAAAGGACAATCTTAGGTCCATGTCATATGAAAATCAATTGAAATAACTAGAGATATTTAGTCTGAAAAAAAAAAGAGAAAATTCAAGAGAAACATGGTAATTGTCTTCATTCATCTTTCAACTGTCATCCAAGGGGGGGATTAGACTAGCCATGCTTGTCCCCAGAAGGCAGAAAATCAAGAACAATGAGTGGGCATTGAGAAAGTTCTGTGCTTCCATGAGTACTTTGTCAAAAAGAGAGACATGACAGTAAAGGTAACAATGACTTAAGATAGCAATTAATTTGTAAATTTTGTTTGAGAGATTTGCAGAATATTATGACCAATATCACATTATAAAACAGTGAGTAGTAGCCGAGGTGAAAACCAAGCTTAAAGAAATGCTGTTGAGAGATGCAACTAATCATAATACTCCCAAAGACATTAAAAAAAATAAAATCAGAAGGACAAAAAAAGCAAAAACCATGAAAAGATTTTTTTAATAGCAAACTCTTTTCATTTCACAGACAACAGAACAATCTCATCTGGACTCTAAAAACACAATACCAGATGTGTTGCATAAAAAAGTGGAAATTACCATGAAAAAATAAAGATGGGCATAGCAGCTGGTCTAGACTGAGTATAAACAAAGGACATCTGTGTTGAAGGTAACAGTTTTGAAAATAATGAGGGATCATTTCTCAAGATATCTACAAAAAGGGAGATTACTAAAGGCATTTAAAAAAGCTAGACATCATTACCAAGAAAAGGCAGCCAAAATATTCTCAACTAATACCTGAATCATACACCTACTTTTTCATCTTACCAAAAATGTTTTATATAGAAAATGAGGAAGTGCGTGGGGCAAATGACACAAAAAATGTCTTTCACAAAATTCAGAACCAGAAATCAAGGTGGGTCAATCTTATAATGAGGACTAATGGATTGAGATTCACATTAATAGCAACATTGTGTGATGATCAACTATGATAGATTTAGCTCCTCTTAATAGTGCAATGATCAAAGATAATTCTAAAAGACTTGTGATGGAAAATACCATCCACATCCAGACAAAAAAAAACTGAATGAAGACCAAAGCATACTATTTTCAATCTTTAAAATTTGTTTTATGTTTTCTTTTTCCCTCTCATGGAATTTCCCCCCTTTTATTCTGATTCTTTTTTTCACAACATGATTAATATGGAAATATATTTAACATAGCTGGACATACATGACCTATAAAAAATTATTCACAGGAATGGAGAAAAATGTGAAATTTAAAATTTTACAAAAATGAATATTGAAAGCTATCTTTACATGTAACTGGAGAACAAAAGTTAAAAGCAAAAAATAGAATCTATGTGTTGAATTGGTATGTGCTTAATAAATATTATTCAATAGATTGAACTAGAGCATGGGTACTTGACCTTTAAATGTATCATAGATGCCTTTGGCTGTCTGGTGAAGCCTATGGAATTTCCAAAATAACATTTTTTAAATGCATGAAAGGGAAATCAATTATGATTAGATAACAATCATCAAAACTTTCTTTTGAATTAAGTTTATAAACTCTAAATTAAAAATATCTGTTCTAAAGAAAGGATCCCAGGATATTGGATAGAAATCCTGCATCAGATTTATAGGACAAAAGTCATTTAAAAAATGGGCAGGCTTACAATCTGTATAATTGGAAGAAATATTGATATGGATGAAATTATACAGTCATCAAAATCTCAGAGTAAATCCTAATTCATCTTATTCATGTTTTGAGCCTGTGAATCAGAGTAACTCTCAAAAAAAGTGGCAGATATAGTGTTAGAGACTAAAACTATTAAAACCAATAATCACCTGTGTGACCTTGGACAAGTGACTTAACCCCATTGCCTTGCAAAACAAAATAATATCAATTTTAGGGAAAAGAAGGAAAAAGCAAGGACAAGCTTTCAACCTGGCTGTAAAGGGCAATTGGAATTCTTACTAAGGGAATTACTTAATATCAAAGAATTAGATAAAGGTCAAAACAAGGACTAAACAAAGTGATATGACAAATTATAAAGGAACAAAACAAAAATTGTTAAAACTATTTAAATGGGGGGGCACAAAAATTGTGAGAATATCATTTCCCCAAAAATGTATGCAAGTATTTTAGGTCAGGAAAAAATCTTTAAAACAAGTGAAAGGAGTATTGAACATTGTCCACCTCTTGAATTAGAGGAATCTCTTGGCCCTTTTGATCTGTTTAAATTCTGCTCTTTATTTAGCCATTATTTAGTAACATGAGCCTTTCAGTAACAAGTTACTTATTAAAAGAAAGGTTGTTACTCCATAGTCTTATTCTGGAGTACACCATGGGCAAGAAAATAAGCAGGGAGATGTACGAAAATGGCTTCTAAAAGAAATCTATTATCAATGTAGATTATATATGAAGATGAAAGATGGTAAGTGAATTTCTTCAAATAGCATTTGGATTAACACCTCCCATTCTATACTGAATCTTGCACTGGCTTTCATCTTTTAAGTGCCACTTCTAAATACTTATTATGAATTTTGGGTTTGTTTGTTTTTTGCAAGGCAGTGGGGTTAAGTGGCTTGCCCAAGATCATACAACTAGGCAATTATTATTAAGTGTCTGAGGCTGGATTTGAACTCAAGTCCTCCTGACTCCAAGGCCGGTGCTCTATGCACTGTGCCACCTAGCTGCCCTATTATGAATTCTTAATAATTTAAACTATATAATTATATTCTACTCATAAGGAGTGTAACTTCATGAAAAAGCAGTTGATAATTCTGGTTAAGAACTGGAAAAGTATCCTATCCCTTATACCTAAGTGGAGACTGACAGTTGGGTCTATGCTAGAAAGTAGACTAGAGCATTATCTGGCAGAGATGCCTTTAGTCTTCAGACACATGACTTCTGGGGACCAGAAATCTGGCATGAGAAGTAGTATGGATAGAATTCAGTTTCTGCTTTTGATCCATACAAATTTTCAGTGAGTGAATTAACCTTTCAGAGTCTAGGCATCACTCTAAGACTACAAGTTGCAGAGAAAATTACAACCTAAACTAATAGAGGATGTTTCTTAATTGAAGAATTCCCTATCCCAACAAAATCACAGATCCAGTCCCAATCTTTAGATCTGACATTTTTAATTCACAAATAACCCTTGAACTACAACAGAAAGCAATTGATGAGTTACCAAAGACCATAGCAGTTCATCCATTTCCTTTAATATTTTCCAGTACCATAACCAGGGTGATACAATGGGTTTTTTTCTCCTGCATGACCACATGGAAGGACAGTGGTTTTTCTGTCTTTTCAGGTCATGTAGCAAAAGGTAATTGTTTCTGCTCTCACCTGGTGCTAGGTTAACACCTTCAGGGTCCTGTCACTGGACTGATTACTTCATCTCTTCCGCTTCCTGGGGGTAGGGGCAACTGAATGGTGCAATGGATAGAACACCAAGCCTAGATTCAAGAAGACCAGAGTTCAAATCTGGATTCAGATAATCATTACTATCTACATGACCCTGGGCGAATCACTTAACCCTGTTGCCTTCCATTTTCTCATCTGTAAAATGAACTGGAAAAGGAAATGGCAAACTACTTCAGCACCTAAGGGTCATGAACAGTCAGACATGATTGAAACTCCCGAAAAACAACAAAGTCTCCTGGGGGGGAAGAGAGAGAAGGGAACAGATCAGAGCATGCTCTTCCCAGTGCAAACAGACATAGCTAGACATCCTCTTCATTGGACTCCCTCTGCCGATGTATATTGCCAATTAATGCATATGGTAGATACCTTGATACTATCAAGCTTTGTTTGAATAGTCTAGACTAATACTGTAGTAATTTAAAAACTTTGATTTTGAGGTACCTCTGTAGCTTCTAATGTTTTCTGGAATAAATTTACCTCAGTTATGAAAGGAGATAGTCTTGTGTAGGAAACCAGAAGACTTCTGCAAAATAGGAATGAATAGAACACTTGGGAATAATACAGTCTACTAACTACAAATTAGGTTGATGGAAGCAATAACCAGAACAAATTTCTCACGTGACTTGTCCAAGGTCAGTTCACCTCTCTGTGATGTCTCATCCTCCAAATGGAAATAAAAACAGTGAACTCTCTCATAAGTGTGCCCTGTAGTCTGATTAAAGATTGAAAAGATCTTTTGAAAATCCACAGTGCTCCCAGGGAAAAATGCTAAATATCATTACCATTATTACACCTAATGCTATAATTTGGTCTCCCCAGATTCCTTTTTTTATGCAGATTCTGTCAAATTTTGACTTTTGACTTTTCTCCTCTCTGGACAAATCTCCAATGGTAAAGCAAAGGGAAATACTGAAGCAATTAAAGGAAAATTGAAACAATTAATTCCTCCCCCTTTTTTTTTAAAGAGAAGAGCTAGTTTCTGTGAACTGGTTCAGCCACACCAAAAAAGTCATCAGACCTTTTCCTAATCCAAAATAAGAAAGAAATATTGACTTTATAATTTTCACTGGTAACCAATGGAGGCTCTGGAAGGAATCTATTATTTCAATATTAATCATTGTTCTTTATTTTTATTCATTCATTTGTGATGTATAGTAGTTTGTCTGCATTTTCAAGTTACCTCTTCAACTAGGATTGTTGCTCCTTAAAGAGTCAGAGAAGATACCATCCATATTGAGTACCAGGCACCATTTTCAGCCATTAAAAAAACATGCAATGATCTGCACTTCCCCCCATGTTGGGATGTTTGGAAAGTTTCTCTTTCCTTGAATGCTATTCTTCTGATTTATGGTACCTTATGCAATATAGTAAGTGACAAATGAAATAAAAGAAAAAAGGAAAAGGAAATGGCATATATTAAAATAATATTGTTTTCATTCTTTCTCTCCCCTTTGTTATCCCTTTCTCTGATTGGCTAGTTCCTTCCAGAGCCTCCATTGTAAGGAAAATGCCCAGGTCAGCCATGACTTTACTTCTCTCCAGTTATACTTGTAATTCTAAGATTTTTCTCTACCACCATCCTTCTCTTCCATCCAAGATTGGATTTAACGTATTTAAATCATCATCCTATACTCCTTCTGATATATTGTGGAGGTGTAAGAATAAGCCCAGTGTGGTTAAATAATATCTGAGACCAGAATTCATTGCAAGGCAAAGGATAAATTGGCAGCTTGGGAAATTAGTAGTAGTAGTAGTAGTAGTAGTAGTAGTAGTAGTAGTAGTAGTAGTAGTAGTAGTAGTAGTAATAGTAGTAATTGTCTAAAATGGAAGAGGACCACATCTTCACATATACAATAGCATGACTTACATATGATGTTTATTACAAGTGAGGGGAATGTTGTGCAAAAACATTCTTCTCATTACATTTTTCAGAACTGTTACCACCTCATGGCTTGATTTAATAAGAAACAGTTCTATTGGTGATGGCCTGGATGCTGTGAGTCCTTCACTTTATAGATGTGGATCCCTCCCATATCAGCAAGGCTCCATGGTGCTCCAGCAACACCAGGAAAAGTACCAGTATATGACTTAACTGTTGTCAGATTGGTGATGACACTATATATCCAAACTTCTTGATGGTCATCATCAGAAGAATGATTTTCATGGTGATAATCTTTCATTACTAAGGTCAAATTTACCTGTCAAGTTTGATCAGGGGAGATTCTGTGGAATGGGAGTTTATAAACTGAATTAAAATTGATTACCCCTTAAATATCGTAGCCAAAGCATAGCTTAAATGGAACATGTTAGAAACCTTTAGTGCCATAACAATCTTGGGGATCATTCTCCCAAGGACTTTGGATTAAAGATAGCTGTAGTTCTTATTTATAGTTTATAGTTCTCATTTTACAATATATAAATTTACCTTGACAACAAAGGTTTCTGTAAAATAGAACTCTTGAACTTCAACCTTAGTACTTAAAGTATAATTTCTTAAATTCTTCAATAAAATTTCCTAAAATTGTCGAGAATAAGTTTTGGCTACTTCAGAGGTATCTGAGCAATATATTGGCCCTCACTCTCAATTCTAGGTAGGTGTTTAATAAATGATAATTGATTAAGTGTTTGATTCTCCTCCGTGGCAGAAAGAACATTTTCAGCAACAAAAATTCCCATTTACTCAGTTCTTTTTTCTTTTAAGTACTCCCATAATTATGAAACTTATCTATCCATGACTCCTGACTAAACAGTATTCCAGCTAAGACAATTGCTAACAATATCAGCCTGTCCAACACTAGTCACCATCTTTCATTATGATCTCCTTTCAAATTTTCACTTACTCTCACCTGCAAGAACATCCAATTATACTCTACAGTCAGTGAACTCCATGTCAAATCTTTTTCTTCAAATTTTTTCTGCTATAAGGAACTAGGATGATATACTACAACTCTGCCCAGATATGTCTGGCTTACTCAATTCAAATTCTCTAAACTCAATAATTACAAAACCTAATAATCTCAAACTCTCAAAAACAACTTACTGTATTTTTTCTTCTAACTATGAGGACTTCAGGAACATTCTTCCTGAATCTTTCTGAGTACAAGATGAGTAAACAAATCCAAAAACTCTTGACTTTATTTTCATCACAAACTTTAACATCTTTAAAAATAGGCATTTACAAAATAAACCCCTTAAATTAAGTTTTTTAGACCTGATTGTTACAACTTTCTGACAGTTCAATTTTTAGAGGAAGGGGGTCAATAAATCATGCTCATATTGGAAAGTATCAATTTTATGGAAAAGAAGGAAAAGGCAAGGACAAACTTTCAAACCTGACTGCAAAAGAACTATGCAGTTCTTACAAGGGAGTTACTTAATATCAAAGCAGTAAACAAAGGTCAAAACAAGGACTGAATGAAGTGATACGACAAGCAAGGACTTAGAAAAGTTTCTACTAATAAGGATCTAAGATCAGACATGGAGAAATCATCAATACAGGAGAACAGTACCTGAGGAAGAAAGTGGAGGAAGGAACTATGGTGACTGGTAAACAATATATCTCTTCAGAGTTTTAAGTCAGAAATGCTATCTCTGAGACCTGAGAAATAGATATGTGTATATCTACATATATTTGTATGTGTATTTGTATGTATATATGTATATATGTATATATATGCTTATATATAGGTATATATCTCTATGTAAATATATGTATGATAATTGACTTTATAGAACTTCTGATATATGAAATAACTTATTTTCTTCAATTCATTCTCAACTCCCTTACCAGATGAAACTGTTTTGCATTAGTAGACATTGATCCTAACAATAGAGATTCCCCAGAATTCAGTGCTTAGCAAAGTGCCTGACTCATAGGAGAGATTTAATAAATGTTTATTGATTGGCTAGAAACTAGATATTCCCTTTGTATGCATTAGCTGACATGATTGTTTTTAGGAGATTAGCACCCCAAGACTGGCAATAATCCTGCCAAAATCTCATCCATAGAAAATCTAAACTTGTTAAAAGTTGGATGTTTCTCTGGAGAGAGCTGTCTGAACCATAGAGAAAATGCCTGGTCAAACTCATTTAGCATCAAAACCTAGTATTATTGCTCAATAGCAGTTCAGGGAACAAGTTGAGAGGCATTTCCCATGTACCTCCAAACAAGATATCAGCATTTTTTTTATTATTTAGTAATCAACCCTATTTTCCTTATCTCTCTCCCCTTGAGATAGTTTAAATTGGGTTGAAAGTTATCAACTTCCTCCTTAAACTCACTCTGACCTTCAATATTGTAGTCTGTGTGCCTAACCATACTCATAACTGCAATGTTCAGATTATGTGGATAAAAAAGAGCTGAAAGGGAACAAAGGTCTCACCTTTGGAGGGCGAAAGAATTTACTACACTTTGCTGTACTTTTCTTCGGGGGGGGGGGGGAATAATTCCTTCTAATTACACAACAGTTCGAAAAGCTGAAATGAACCTTTATTAACCCAAGCTAAGGAATCAGAGGATCCAAATTCTATTTTTTTCCTTCAATAAAAATTGCAACAAAACTGAAGGATGTAGGATGGAACTGTCATCTTCATCTTACAAAAGAGAAACCCTCAATCATATCAAAATTAAAGATTAATTTACCTGCTAGACAGATCCTCAAAACCTTATACTAATCATCAATCTTATCTGCAGAGGGCCAAGAACAAATAATTTTCCCTCCTCAGTGCAGGCATAGAATGGTACAAATACTATTAGATGTGGTCTTTATTTTGCTCATTTTTGTTCATTTGTTTGAATTTTCTTTTGTTGTTTATGTGACAGAGTTTGGGTTTGGAGGAAGCAGCTCTTGGAAAATAATGGTATTTAAAAAAACATAAGTAACACACACAAAAAAAGAAAAGTTAAAAAGCAGAGCTTCCTCTCAAGCCATCATGGGACTAGGTTTGTTGGTCTAATATTTTTCAAGAGCAACAATGATCTTTTAGGTACTATTGGATCATTGAAAATTGCTATATCTGGTTGTATTCCTTAAGGAAGTGATTTAAAACAATACTTTTGATAAGTTTATAGGTGATAAAAATAATAATAAAGAGAAATTACTTCATTTTAAGCAATTACTTTTCTCTACATCACCTCATTTGCTCCTCACAACTCTATATTGCTGAAAGTGAGTACTATCTGTTTTGTGTATTCTAAAGATGGGGAAATAGAACCCCCCAAGTAAAGAAAAAAAAAGAGAGCTGAGACTTGATGCTATTTTCTGACTAGCAGTCACATTAATATCCAGTTAATATTTATTAACTGCTTACTATGTTCATACATCTTGATTCTTTCCATTCTTCTATGCTGTGCTTCATCCATAAACTGGATTCATCTATGGACCAGACAGCATAACTTGGTTATGGATTCCATGCTATTTATATGCCTTCAAAGCCTGTATTATACCACAACACCTAGATTTAAACTATATAGAAGTTTTTGGAAGGTGAAATTCCACTTCCAAAGGGTATTCAAAGAGGTTATTTCTATCTTTTTTTTTTAAAAAAATCTGGTCAAGTTTATCTGAGTTTTAGCATTATAGATTTTTTCAGACTGGAAGGAAACATAGAGATCTTATGGTTTAACCTCTTACTTTTTATATATTAGAGGTTGACATGTTTTACAGATTAGAAGTGAATTAAGGGGAGGCTACGTGGCACAGTGGATAAAGCACCCGCCCTGAAGTCAGGAGTGCCTGAGCTCAATCAGGTCTCAGACACTTAATAATTACGTAAACTGTGTGGCCTTGGGCAAGCCACTTAACCCCATTTGCCTTGCAAAAAAACTAAAAAAAAATGTGAATTGATATGTCCAAACTAAGAGAGAGAGAGAGAGAGAGAGAGAGAGAGAGAGAGAGAGAGATCCCAGGTTCTTAACCTAGAGTACCTGAAATCATTTTTTAAATATCTTGATGACTGTATTTCAATTTAATTGATTTCTTTTAACCTATGAATTTTATTTGTTTTAAGCATTTAAAGATATTATCCTGGAAAACTGTCCATTGACTAATTAGAATCAGAAAGAACAACTTTTCATCCAACTCTATAACATTGAAAGTCATTTTATTTTTAGGCTTTCTCCTTTGTTTCAATGGGAAGAAAGCTGCTTTTAGCCAGCAGGTCAAGCCATTTATTTAATTAGGTAATTGCTTAAAATCAAGATAATTCTATTTCGGTATTGTAGAATGTAGACTAACTCAAAATCAGACCTCTACAAGTCCATAGGAGAAATAGGATGGTCCAAAGTTGTTAATATTATGTTAGGTGTTGTTTGTTGTTTAGTGATTCAATTGTGTCTCTCTCTTTGTGACACCATTTGGGATTTTCTTAACCAAGATAATGGAGTGGTTTGCTTTTCCTTCTGCAGGCTATGTTACAGATGAGGAAAAAGGCAAATAGAGTTAAGTGGCTTATCCAGGGTCACAAAGGCAGTTAAGTGTCTGAAGTCATATGGTACTCAGGTCTTCCTGACTCCAGGCTGAATACTCTAAGACACTCTATCTACTGCACCATCAAGCTGACTCAACAGTTGATATTACCTCTCCTTTAAAACATTCGAGTCATTACATTTATTCTTCATGGTGTAAAATTCTAAATTCTCAACCAGAAATGACAAGTGTGTAATCAAGTGAAAAGCATATATAGGTTTGGAGTCAAGAAACTGAGCTCAAATCTCAACTTTGAAGTTTATTAATTGCAAGACTTTGGACAAATCACTTAAACTTCTCATAGACCTCAGATCCTTGCAGATATAAATCTATGATTCTACCTTTCCAAATGTTTGCCCTATTTGAAGTCACCCTTAGAGTGTACCTCCATGCAGAAAAGAAATGTCCTTTGTGTGGGTGAGAAAATAAGTCTGATTTCTAAATTTTTCAAAAAGAAAATCAATTCTTATGTTATCATTTCTTTTAATTAAAACACTTTTTTAAATCTATGGTATACAATTTTGACTGCAAGACTCTTTACAGAGAATTTAAAAGTGAGGAGACTATGATTTGCTACTTGCCTACTGCTTGATTTGTCATTTGAGATAGTCTAATGGACATGTTATCTATCCAATCTTGCTACTTGTTTCTTGTTAAACTCTATCCCTATATAGAGCTAGATATCAGAACATAATATCTAAGAGTTTAAGAGCTACAAAAGATTTCATAAGATTTAATATTATATTCTCAGTTTTTATATCCCAATGATATGAGAAGTGTCTGTTAATAATTTTCCTGTATCTTACAAAACTGCAGTTGTACACACTGTGATCATATTGCCCAATATCTCTATTATCTCCTTGAATCTTGTGTCACAAAAAAAAGTTCTTTTCTAGATGAACTAATAATTTCATTTGATCAGATAAGTAAAATAATACAATTCAAAGCATTTTCTTTTTTTGTTGCTTCAGTTAGGCACAAATGAGATAGAATGCTAGGGAGTTAGAAAGACATGAATTCCAGTCTCAGATATTTACTTAGCTTTATCATCCTACAAACATATACATGTTCAAGTCTTATCTATTGTTAAAAATCCTTTCAAACAATTATTCTGTATTTCCTACTTTTATAACTAAATTCAAAGAATGAACTATCTACACAATCTGTTCCCTTAACCACTCACTTATCAAACTCTAGCTTCTGAGCTCTTTACTCTTCCTGAAGCTGCATTTTCTAGGGCTGCCATTGATATCTGCTAAACCCAATAGCCTTTCTATTTCCTATTGTGGAAGCATATTAACAATTTCCCTTTTGGTTCAACAGAAAACATTAAGAAATAAATCTCTCTAGTCTAAAATTCTTTGCAGACCTACCGGAAGGAAGGAAATTTGATCAGTACTTAATCAAACTCCTTAGGAAACGATGTCTCCATTAAAATCCTTCTTCTCATGCCTAATATCTATTTCTTAAGAAAAGATTTGTGAAATTAAAATGAAAGTTAAAAATAGGTTAAGTTAATTAAGAGTGGTAACCAAATATAGAAGTTAAAGTTAAAAAAGTGAAGGTTAAAAAAGTTAAAGAGGTGAAGGGATCATAGTTAAAGCTAAAGAACTTCCTTATTTCCTGACTGGATTAGGGTACTAATCAGAATAAGCACATTTTATAGATTGCTTTAGGTTAGCAGGGTCCAGATGGGTAGGGGAAAGCTCTAGAAAGGAGTGATCAAAATAAAAAAAAAATGAGACTTTTAGGAGAATAAGGAAAGATTAAGGGACTATTGTTCTATCCAATGGTGTAGAAAGTTAACCCAAAACTATGTTTATCAAATTGTGACATTTTACTAGTACACATTCCTATAAATATCAAGTTAACAAACATTTAAAATACAACATGATAGATGGAACACAAAGAAAGGCAAAAAACACCCCCCAGTCTCCTCTCTCCCCACCCCACCCCCAGGTGCTCATAATCTAATGAAGGAGAGTGCAAAGGAAAAATATTTATCAACAAGTTATTTACATGATAAATAGGAAACAAACAACAAAGGGTATATACTAGAATTAAGAGAGACTAGGGAAGGTTTCCTGTAAAAGATGAGATTTTAGTTAGGACATGAAGAGATACAAAGGGAAAGCATTGCAGACTTGGAGGTGAGGGGTGAATAGCCAGTGACATGCCCAAGGCAGTGAGATGGGAGGCAAGAGGGATGTTAAATGTAAAACTGGAAAGGTAGAAGCATGATTGGCAGACCATAGACGACCACAGTAAAACTGGAGCTGTATATATGAAGATCCTACTAGTGAGACTGAGAAAGATCTGGCTAGGAGAAGAACCAAGAAAGAACAATATAGGGAAGCTTAGAAAAAAGAGTATCTAGAAAAGGCTGATCCACAACATCAAGGGCTGCAAAGAAATCAAGAAGGGTGAGGTATGAGAAGAAGCTATTAGACTTGTAAAGTATTACTTGTAAAATATTACTTCAAAATATCTTGGGTTGTAGAAAGGTGACCTCAGGCATGAGAAGATTCTACCAATTTCTCTCTAAACAGAAAAATACCTATATTTGAAGTAATATAAAATTAATAAAATTGAGTCTGTTACCAATCAGTGTCTCTCACACAAAATAAGATTGTATCTAAGCCATGGCAATATGGTATTCATATATTTTTCTTCAATGATGTCCTCATTCTACTTGATCTCTCTGTTGCTTTTAATACTATTGCCTCCATACCTGAAGGTATGGATTGTAATAATATTCTGTCCTGGTTCACCTCCTCTTGTCTGTTTGATCATTCCTTGTCCTTTGTTGTATTATCAACCACCAACCTCTCCCTTATACCCTGCTCCATTCTTGTAGTTGTCACTCAAGGTGCTATCTGAAGTCTTTTGCTCTATTTTTGCTCTTCACTCAAAATCTCCTAAGGATTCGATTACCATCGATATGCAGATGCCTCCCAAATCTAGATATCTAGACCTAATTCTTTACCAATATTCTAATTGCAGATAAATAGAAATTTAAAATTAGAAGGACCACAAAAGCTATCTTATCTATCTGCCAGCTTAAATTCCCTCTCCAGAATACTCAAGCAGGCAAGCAGGCAAGCAGGCAAGCTTAGTTTGAGCTTCCAACTGTTGGATACCTCAACTTAATTGTCCCTTAGATATATCATATTCAATTAATTGAAAAATGCAATCTTCCACAAATGCTACCTCTCCCTATAGTTTATGAAACATCAGACCTTCATTCATGTAGATTCTAAAGCCTAGAGTCAGCTTTGAATCCTCTCTCCTTTATTCCACATATGTGCCTCCCCCAAATTTCTTAAATGAGTTTCTCATAGCTACTCTTAGGATCTTTGCCTAGTTCAGGTACTCATCATCTTTTAAATATTGTAAGAGACTCCTAACTGGTCTCTCTCTCTCTCTCTCTCTCTCTCTCTCTCTCTCTCTCTCTCTCTCTCTCTCTCTCTCTCTCTCTTTCTACTTTCTCACTAAAGCAGATGTCAAATTCATATTCCTAAATAAAAGGTCTGACAGTGGGATCTTTTGTACCTCTGATACAAAAGAAACAAACCAAACCAAACCAAACCTCCTCAATCTAGCTTAAAGTTGCCTAAAGAACTCCACATTATCACTCCTGGTAATAGACATTTAAACACCTACCATACATGCAGATATGGGATGAGGGGATACATAAAAAGGCAAAAGACTGTCCCTGCCTTCAAAGAGCTTACAATCTAATGGGAGAAATAACAAGAAAACAAATAAGTATAAACAAGCTACAGACAAGATTAAAAAAGAAGAGAATTGAATTAAGAGAAGGAATACTGTAACTCTGCGAAGGCTCCAGTAGTGACTCACTCCAGGATTCAAACACCAGGCAAATTAGTTCTTATGAATGCCAAAAAAAGACTTTCTAAGCCAAAGTGTGATATGAAATGAAACTGTCCCTTAAATCAGATTTTACTGCCCAGTACGCTAGCTCATGAAGATGAGTCTTCTAGATTCCAGATGAGCTCTTTGAGTCACCTAACTGTCCTGCCTCATACCTTGGAGGTATGACTATTGCACTAGTCTTGAGGTGTGTTTGCTTGCTTCAGATCTCTACCCTCTCCAATCCATCCATTGAAACTACCAAAATGATTTTCTTAAAGTGTAGGTCAGATCATGTGTTTCATCACCTCTCAATATCACCTCCCAATCAATCAATAAACTCCTATGCATTCCTATTGCCTCTAGGATCAAATACAAAATCCTCTGGCATTCAAAGTCCATCCTAACCCAATCCCCTCCTACCTTTCTAGTCTTCTTACCCTTACCACCCAGTACATACCCTTTGATCCTGTGACACTGGACTTCTGCTATTCCACAAAAAAAGATACATTTTTCTCTGACTGTTCCTCATCCCTGGAATGTTCTCCCTTCACTCTACGATCACTCTGGCTTCCTTTAAGTTTCTACTAAAATACCTTTTTTTTTATTACTGGAAGCCTTCCCAATCTCTCTTATTATTCTAAAATTAATTTCATATTAATTCTCAATATAGCTTGCCTTGTTTATATTTGTTTGCTTGATTAAATTGTAAGCTTCTAGAAGGTAGGTACTGTCTTTTGCCCCAGGGCTTTATAAATATTTATTGAGTGATTGAAATACACACTCTCAGTAAGTCCCAGTTTCTTTAGTTATACAATGGGAAAATCATAGGATCACAAGGTTAAATCTAGAAGGGGCTTTGTACATCATCTAATCCAAATCTTTCTTTTTCTAAATTATGTAAAACCCAAAAAGGTGTGAATACTCTCTCTTGGTTCACCCCCAAAATCATATAACAAGTAGAATGCCTACAGAATTAAGCCTGCCTTTATTATGGTTTGTTCAGTCATTTTCAAGACTCCATTTGTGGTTTTCTTCACAAAGATCCTGGAGCAATTTGCCATTTTCTTACCCAGTTAATTTTACAGATGAGAAAACTGAGGCAAACAGGGTTAAGTGATTTTTCTCAGGGTCTCACAATTAGTAAGTGTCTGAGGACAGATTCCTAACTCCAGATTCTGCACTCTATTCATTATACCAGCTAGCTGCCCCAAACATATCTTATTCACCTAAAACACAAGGTTATTGGAGGTAAAGGTAGGGAGATTATTGGTAGTAGAGACCACTTTAAATGGCAAAGTATTTTACAAGTGTATTGCTATTGCTATTATTAAATAAATGGGAAAAAAGCAAAGATAGAATTTCATAGATAGGATCAAAGGATTTAGTGCCATAAGAGACCTTTAGAATATATCTCATAAAATTACTTCTATCTTATTGAGTTGGTGAGGGTCTTTGGCCCTCTGATGCATTGAGCACACTTTATAACAGGGTTTGTTAATTTTTTTTTTCTGCTCATGACCTTCTTTTGCAATATGCATCCCTTCTCAGAATGATGCTTTTAAAGTACAAAAAATTAAAATATATGTTGAAAAAGGAAGCCAATTATATTGAAATGCATACATGAAAATGTTTTCCTATCCAAGTATATGGATCCCAGTTTAAAAACGTCTATTCTGTATAGAGGTCACTTTCAGTAAAATACATCTAGAAATCTCTAACGTAGCAGAAATGATTTTTCAATCAGTTTTCTTTCTGTTTTTCCCTTATTCTAAAAAGAAAATCAAGTGTTTATATTGTGGAATTTCTTTTCTTTTTGATTTTCTCCTTTCACTCATATCTTAAACCTTCTCCCTACTATAACAACTCTTATGTATTTCCTACTAAACAATCAAGTCCTTGCTATTATACACTAAACACTAACTGATTGAGTTGCTCATTCCTATTGTATTGTTGTCCTTCAGTAGTATTTTAGTGACCTTAGTCTTAATGACCCCATTTTTGGGTATTCTTGGCAAAGGTATTGGAATGGTTTGCCATTTCCTTCTCTAGCTCATGTTAGAGATGAAGAGAAACTGAGGCAAATAGGGATAAGTGACTTGGCTAGGATATCACACAGGTAGCAAGCATCTGAGGCTAAATTTGAACTCAAGCCTTCCTCATTCCAGACTAGAAGTTTATCTATGATGCCACACAATTCCATCTGTCCCCATGCTTCAAACATACTCTCCTTTCACCTTCCTCTTAGAATCCATGCCTTTCTTCAAGGTTTAGCTCAAGTTATTCCACCTAAAGAAATTTTTTTCAGCTCCCATCAGTTTTTAGTAATACTACAAAAAATACTTTGCTTATATTTTGACTGACTGGTGTACATGTTAATTCCTCTTAGTAGTCTACAAGCTCTTTGACAACAGGAATCAGTTCTGTTTTTAAAATTTATGTTCCAAATTACTCAAATGCTTCCTTGAAATCCATAAGTAATTCAAATATTTCTGTCAATTTGAAGTTTTAGGGAATATAATATTAGATGTTACCATAGATAATGTGCCAAGTAAACGTAAGGCATCAGAGCTTAAAATAAGGTTAGAATTCTGAAAATAGAACAGGAGTGGGTCAATTGATAAATCAAGTATTAAGCCATTCCTATCTGCTGGGCACTAAGAAATGCACTAGAAATGCAAAGAAAGGTAAAAACAATCCCTTTCTAAAGGAAGAGAAAACATGTAAATAGCTTACAGACATACATACAAACTATTCAGAGTAGATCAAAGGTGATCTTAGAGGAGAAGGCACTAGCTGCTGGGAAGGTCTCTTATAGAAGAAAGATGTGAACTGAGACCTGAAGGAAGTTATGGAAACTAAGGTTCAGAGGTTTGGAGGAAATATTCTCTGCAGTGATAGCCAGTCTAAATAGATCCCAGATTGCATGAGAGAAGCAAAGTGTAAGAAGACTGGAAAGATAGGAAGGATCCACTGTACAAATATAAATATCCATGTGTTTTATTTCAAATTTTAGAAGCAGGTAGTGGCACAGCAAATGGAGCGCTAAGTTGGAATCAGAAAGACCTGAGTTCAAATCTGACTTCAGACATGGTCTAGCTGTGTGACCCTGGGCTTACCCTGTTTGCCTCAGTTTCCTCATCTGTGAAATGGAGATTATAACACCATCTAACTGACAAGATCATTGTGAAGATTATGTACTTAGAAAAACATTTAAACTTCATTTAAGTAAGCTAATCAATTGTTCACTTAGTTTTTAATTTCAAGGCTTGATTGTTTAGTAGGAAAGGCATAGGAACTGTTATACTAAGGAAATGGTTTAAGATGTGAGTGAAAGGAAGAAAATTAAATGGGAAAAAAATCCCACAATATAAAACACTGAAATTTCATTTCAATATAATAATTGGTTTCCTTTTTAAACATATATAAATTAGATAATATTTTAAAGTATTTAGCACTATGTTTAGCACATAGTAAGCACGATTCCTTTCCCTTACATGCTAGACAGAGGATTTTAAATTTGATCCTGGAGGTAAAAGGGAGTAACTGTAGTCTTCCCCTTAAGAAGGGACACATGCAGACTTGTCAAAATCACTTAGACAGCCAAATGGAGGCTGGATTACTATTGGGTAGAGTCAAGGCAAGGTAAAAACAAAAGACAAGGCAAGAGACTGGATATATAAATATGTGGAGACAAGATAACTGTACCCACTGGAAGCTGATGAGATCCTCAAATGACATTTACAAGAGGGGAAAAGAAAAGACCAAATATTGATCCTTAGGTGTATACACATGCACACAATTCTTGGATATGACAATGATAATAAGAACATGTGAAAGTGCAATAAGGCAATAAAGGAAAGCAAAATTAGACATTTCTTTGGATATCTGTACTAATGAAGAAGATGACTAGGAACTTTAGTCCTTTCCTCAGAGATGATACTTAAAAAAGATCATTTCCACTAAGCCCCACAGCTATACTCAACCCTATATAGAAGTGTTTCAGGATGATGGTTTACGATAGCTATATTAAAAGTATCCTGAGACAAGATGAGCATCATATCCCAAAGAATGCTGGGCATGGAGGTGTGGGGAGGGGTAGGACATGCTTGGGATTTGACCAACAAATCCAATAGGTTTCTAGTGGGTATCATGGAAATTCACAAAATGGGGGAAAATCTTTTTTCAGACTTTGTATAGAGATAGATTTTATCACTTCTCCCTTCTCCCAGACTATTCCCTTCCTGTACTAGAAGGTAGTTCAACTCTTAATATCATCAGGGAAACTTATTCATAATCACATGGCAAGGCTGTGGATTGACTGGGACTCAAGATATTAAATTTTTGACTTCCCATTTCATGTTTTGTTCACAAAGATCCAAAGAAATCCAACACACACACACACACACACACACACACACAAAAACAATACATCTCTTCTCTCTCTCTCTTTTCTTTTCTCCTGACCCATACCATTTGTCTTTAACAAAGGTGATTCATCTTCCTGGCAATACTTATGGCCATTCCTACCACTAATGCTACAGTTTTATCTATTTCTCATGAGCTAGACCAGAGGCCATCAATGAAAGACATCAAACCCCCAAAGTTCATGTGGGCAGCTTGGTGGTCCAGTGGATAGAGCGCTGAATTTAGTTCTGCTTCAATGATCCTGGACAAGTCACTTCAATTTTCTTGAGTAGTACTTTGCTCATCAGTAAAATAAGAATAGTTAAGAGAATTTACCCCCACAGGATTGTTGTGAGCTTCAAATGAAGATAGTGCCACTAAAGGGCTTTGCAAACCTCAAAGAGTTAGATAAATGCCAGCTTCCATTATTATTTGCTAAGGTTTATGCAAAGAAATTTAGATTCTGTTCTTTATAAAGTTTAAGTCTAAATTGAGTACAGAATAGACTCTAGACTATGTGTTTGCAAATGATTGCTTGACTAAGAAATAAAATTCAAGGACAGGAAGGAATAAGGTAAAGACTTTATGAGAGATTATCAGAGAAAGAAGGACATATGCATTTGAAAGACTTCTCTCTATTCCTATCCCTTTCTATCCCTACCTTCCCAAAGTAGTTGTAACCTGGAAGGAAAAGAAAGAAAACCTGGAGACATCTACTTCAATATCTCATAGACAATCTAAATTTCAACTAACTGGGGAAAAATCTTTATGATGATCATTAGTATCATTAGCATTTATCTAATATATATACATATATGTATGTATATATATTATTGACCTACATATTGTACAATAGTCAGCAAGTACTATAAGGGAAAGATGAAAAGAACTTTATATAGGGTTGTAAGGGTTTGCAAATCACTTTGCAAAGGAAATCAGTTTATTCTCATAACCCTAGGAGGAAGGTTATCCCCATTTTGCAGATAAGGAAACTGAAAGAGAGATTAAGTGACTTGCCCTAGGGTCACATAGCTAAAAAATGTCAGACTGAACTGAACTCAGGTCTTCCTGATTCTAGGTCCAGCTTTGGATTTCTTTAATTATATTAATGTCTATTATCACCTTATATCGCTTTCTAGCCTCAACTTCTATCTTTGGTTTAATTTAATTTTTCTCCTTTTTCTTTCAAAGTAAAGAAGCATGAGAAAAATAGCAATTAGTGAAATTTTTAGGATCATTAAATTAAATTCCCTGCTGTTTTCTTATAGCAATTAATTTTTTTAAAGCATTGCCTTAGGTTATCTAATCCATTCTTAAAATTTTACAACTAAGGAGATTCTACAACTTACCTTAAGTTATTTCAATATTTCAACTACTCAGTCATTTGAAAACTCCCCTACTGATTAACAAAACTCTTCCATGCATTATAGTCTCATAACTTTCTTCTACTATGTTTATGACAAAAAGGGACCAAGAGTTTCTTCCCTCAGCATATTTTGACCCTTCCCAATGCCTCTTAAGGATAGAGGAAACCTATGCCCTCTCCCAAAGACAATCTCAGTTTTCAAGTTTTACTAATCTTAACTCTCAGAGATAGTATTGATGATATTTGAATATCTTTAAAGAGATTAAATTCCTTTGACTTTTCATTGGTTCGGGCTCTCTAGAGTATGGATTTTTTTTTTACATATTTTGAGATTACAATAATGTCTTCTTTTTCTTCCCTTTTCTAAAAGGAATCAGAGTTCTACAGCTCCAAACTCTTCTCATAAGCCCATTTTTTCTCTACTATGGCTGATTCCTGTTATTTTGCTGAGCACCACCCTATCATTCTGTAGCTAAAAGGAAATGCTGCTCTGCAGTTAAAAAAGCAACTAAGTGTAATTGCTTTGTACATTATATACTTCATGAAAGGCCCTTTAAAGGAGTCTAAAACTGGTCAATTCCATTTTTTCTTTTGAAATTTGCTATCCGATAGTCACATCTGATTTAAACTAGTTTTATATCAGACCTGGAAACTATGGAATTTCATTTTATGGCATGGACTGATCTATTTTCATTTCTCCCTTTGCATATATTTTCCAAAAATATTCATGACATATTTAATTATCAGTCCAATCCAAAGAATTTTATCATTTGATATAATGGAGAGAGCATTGCATTGTAGTCAGAGGGTCTGAGTTCAAATCTCACTTCTCAAGTTTACCACCTGTGTGATCTTAGGTAAAATTAACTTCCTTTAGTCTCAATTTTCTTCTCTGTAAAAATCAGTGATTTAGATTACATGACCTCTGAAGATTCCTCCAGCTCTAGATGTATGATTATTTGCAATTACCAGATAAGACTGCTTTCTTCTCCTAATCACCCTTTCTCAATTGAAAGTATTTGTGGCTAACTTGTTTTCTGTCCTATACCAAGCAACAATAATCCCTTCCTTTAAACCTTTTCCTTATGCTAACTTTAATTACCATATTCAAGTATCTTTTTAACCCCTCAAATATTGAGAAAGAGACATAGCAAACTGTTTTGCCACAGGAAAAAAATAGCCAAGGCTACTTTTAAGAATATTATTCAGCTTGTTTCATTTCTTTTAACTACCAACTCCAAGTTTCAGTTCAATAAAAGTTGCGGGTTTCTAGAATTATGTGATTTCCTTTCCATGAACCTAAGAATTTGACGGTCACAGACAGTAAGGCAGACTTTAGAGGCAGCCTCAACCAGTAGAGAAAGTACTTGACCTTGGAATTAGAAAGACCTGACTTCAAAAATACCTAAGACAGTGGGCCTGGTCAAGTCACTTAATAACTTCTTCCTCTGTAAATTGGGAATACCAACACCTGTAACATTCAGTTGGCATGAAACTGAAATGACAAAGTATAAAAAAACACTTTGCAAGGTTTAAAGAACTAGATAAACAAATCAGTTTTTATCAGGAAATACTGATTTTAAATATGTGAAGGTCTTTTACTTGTACAAACTGAATTGTCAAATTTGGGATCTTTTAAAAGTAATTCCCTAATAAATGATAAAAAACATTTCTCTTTAAAAAGCATTATAAAGGAACTATTTTTCATATATTGACTTGGATTTGAAATCCAAGTTCAAAGAGATTCTAAATTTTCTGATAAAAATCTCAGCCTTCAGTTTCCATTTGCCTCTGTTGACTCAGAGAAAACTCCTGAAGTTTCTTACAAAGTTAGACATTCACTGGAGTCTATAGTAAATAAATAACTAAGTCACTCAGGATAAATTAACCATTACCTCAGGTTTGGATTTGAGTCTCTTGTTTAAACCCTAAATTGACATTTCAAATCAGAAATTCTGGGGAAATAGTAATATTTGAAATAGCTATAACAGGCCTAGGTTTCATACAACAAAGAAATTTCAAAACATCCTATACTACCTTTATTACTTAAAAAAAAATCCTTATACTTTTAGCAAAAGTTGTTTCCTAACAACAACATTTTAATTAAAAACTTCAATTACAACAAAAATCTTAGTCTCTGCATTAAAAAACATATTGCGACTATATAACAGTCTTTTGCTATGTTTCAAAAGTGTGGGTGTGTATATACATATACAGATGTGTCTATATGTACATATATAGATATATATTTCCAGGTGTCAAATAGTTTAGAAATTCATTAAAATAAATTCCAGAACTATACATAGGAATGAACATGCAATCATAAATTACCATCTCTAAATTGTACTGCCACAAATGAAATGCCAAAGAATTTTCCCCCTTCAGAAACCTGTGAACATCAGAATAGGAAGAAAAAATAAATTGCTTCAGTAACCAAAAATCTTAGAGATCACCATGTTCTTGATTATGCCAAGGCAACCCAAAGCTATTTTACAAGATCAATTTTAACAGAATTACAGGAAATCACAGCTTGACAACTCTAATATCCAGTTGCCTCCTTGACATTCAAGATGATCCTTGAATTACAAGCAAGCCATACATTGCAACAGAAAACAGGCATTGATTAAAATGGTCATCAGTTTATTTAAAGTACAGAAAATTAACCAGCCAGTTCAGCTAGATACCTACCGGCACTGATTGGATTTCTATCACTGTTATCACTTCCACTAGGCAGGACCGATTCATACTCCCTGCCACCAGGACATAAGCAGCAGCATGCAAAAAGGGACAGGAGAAAGAAACAAACCACAGCTCCAAACTGGACCATGAATAATGGATGGCATGGTCTTGTTGGAATCCACTTAGTTCAGAAGAGTGAAAAGAGAAGTAGCTCATTAGGGCATTTCCTGAACTGGGGTTGGAATTTCAGTTAAGGGAGAAGAAATGACAAAGCACTTTTGAGGAGGAGGGGGACTTCCTATCTTTGTCTCGAGTGTGCTTCGCAGTGGAGAAACAGTGGTCAAATGAACCCACCTAGATAGCGGTGGTGAGGCCCCAGAAAAAGCTTGCTCTGATCCCAGGATTGCCCCATCGTTATTGCTTTTGCACAGAAAACACATTCTTGTTATCAAATTGGACTACGGTCCAGTGACAAGACAGGCTCTTTCCTTCTTTCACTGTTCTTACCTACCTGTGCTTTGCAGCTCCAGAAGGTTGCATTTCTACTGAAATGATGAATAGAAGTCAAACTTTTTCTTCCTTTTTTTTTGGCATAAAGTTTCCTCTATCTTACCTCTTAATTTCCCTAGATCTCATTTTAAAGTTCTAAGAGGATCATATAATACAGCATACCACATTATCTTTCCTAATTACATTTCCATCTCACCAATGGGATTCAGATATGGGACCCCTTATAGCAGGAACTTTCAATCCTTTTTGGGAGAAAGGGGGCATCATGGACCTCTTTGACCAATTTGGTGAAGTGTATGAGTCCTTTTTCAGAATAACATTTTAAATGCATAATTTAAAATAGATAAGTCTAAGGCGGGTTTTGTTGGCTCTTTCCACTTCCAAGACCAGGGACCTCCATCCACTATTCCAAGATGAATCCATATATAATGAAAATTTCTTTGAGGGTGGGGACTTTTCAGTTTCTTTTTTACTTGTATTAGATCTATGATACTTGCTACACAGTTGGCACATAAATGTTTGTTGAATTGAATTCAATGAAATTAAGAGTTCTCTGGATTTCATTTTTTCTTCTCATCCCTGATTAATCCTTATGGGGGGGGTCATATCAATGGGATTTGTCCTATCTTTATAGTCCACCTTCCCAAGAGGACACATTTAATAATCATTTTATATCCCTCAGGAGTTCAAAATTCAGAGCTCTCACTTTTTACTCACCAATCACAATTTGTGCTATAAGAATTAGCAGGGCACTAGAGAATAGTGGCTTCATCTGCTTTTCTCTGTTTAACCTACATTTCTGATTCCTGAAGCAAGACTTTCATATTAATGACTGAAGTTTCATTTTCATTTCCAAAGGTTCAGTTCGTATTACTATAATTTTTGCGTTTTAAAAAAAAGTACAGTCAAGTTGACATTTATGTTTGACAAGGAGAGTGATTAAAATAACTGGAAATATCTCACCAAAATACTTGACTTCCTACTCTCTGGAAAAGATCTCCCTAACAGTCAAATGAGAAGAAAAGTCTACAAGAATTGTTAAATTCCCCAATTACCTTACATTTCAGATGACATTATCAGCCTCTCTAAAAATTCTAAAGGAATGATGAGATTTTAATAAAGGCAATATTTAATAAAAGGTGAATATTTAGGGAAAAAACTTTGACTACATTAAAAACCAACATAGGAAAAAGGGGGGGGGGAGAATTTAGGAATTCAATTCATTTTACTTTAGCCTAAAAATAAAATAAAAAAGATAAGAAATGAGGATAAAAGTCAAGGATATTATTGTTCAGACATTTAAGTCACATCTGACTAAGAAAACTGGTTAAGTAACTTGCCTGGGGTCTCATGGGTAGTAAGTAGCTGAGGTCACATTTGAATTCAGGTCTTCTTAAATTCCAGGCCCAACTGTCTATCCACTATGCCACCTAGCTGCCCTACAGCTAATCGTCACTTAAAGCAGATTTCTCTTCTTTCATTCAAAACATAAACTTTTTTAGTGTTTTATAGGATTTAAAAGTCACAGTTTTTCAACTCTGATTTGCTCCTTCTTGAAACCCTTTTAGCTTTGACTCAAGTACAACATTCTATTTTACTTTTTCTGTACTGTACCTTGAATCACCTTCTTTCCCTCAAATTTTTTGCTTCCACTTTATCTTGTTACTTCCCCCCAATCACCTCCATTATAGAGACCCAATAAATTCTGTTTAACACAAAAGAAAAAGATCCAATCCCTTCATTTTATGGTCAAGAAATGAGGACCTAGTAAGATCAAGGTCTTCCAGGAAATAAACAAATTGGTTTTCAAAACAGTTTTGAACCAGTTGTTCTGCCTACCAGTTCTACCAGTGAGATTTCTAATTTCATTCTTCATGCAGACAAAGGACCTGTTAGGTTTTCTGACCTAATATAAAAGAATTTATGGATTACCACTTCCTGGTATACTCTATATTTTGGAACAAAGTAGCCTTTGTAATATTTTACTCGGTTAGAGAAGTTACTTATCCCCACCTCACAAGGAATAGACATCTATTGAACAATGGGGATTGTTTCTTCCAGGAAATCAAGGGAAAAATTTGAAACCATCCTTTATAAAATGTGGCCTCTTTCAGAACCTAAGTCTAGATTTGTCTTGGAATATACCTAGTTGATCAGTTTTTTGGAGGTTTAGGCAACTCTAGTTGTGATAAATTAAAGATGAATTGCTAGCAAACTAACCTGTTTCATTTTTAGGGAATTATATAATAGAGATTGAATGGTGCTCTGTTCTAGAGCAACAACATGCCATGGGAAAATGGGCGGTGGTAGTGGTAGACTTCTGCTTTTCAGGGTACTGACATTTGGTGAGGGCAATTTCTTCCCTGCTGTCCATTCTCTTTCCTCCCCAAGGTTCTTGTCATCTCTCCTGAGGTCTTTCCTGAGATCTGTTTTCTTCCATATAGCTTGCCCCGGGGACTCTTACCCTAGAGGTCACCCAAAATCAGTGACAATATTGATACAAACCATCTTGGTAGTATCTCTGAATCTCTTTCTCCTTATCCCTAACTTAAGTCAACTGAATTTTCTTTAATATGAGAATTCCCAGTTAGGATCAGCTCAACTGTAAGTATGATTACAAAGATTCTTTTTTCTGTGATGGTTAATGCCTCACTGTTCCCTCCAGCATTCCTTCAATCTGACCATCATAGGTGAGTTGACATAGATGATCTTGAGCAGTTCAGGATATATTGCATCTGATTTACTCCTACAACTGAGGTCTCAAATGAAGCCAGAGAAGGGCCATGCCAAGCCTGTTAAGAAAACCAAGACATTCCAGTCCTTTGTCAATTTGGAGAAATATCAATTTGAAGAGAACTCCAATCTACTCATACCCCAAAGGGTGAGCAGTTCTACAGCCCACCCACAATTCACGTACTCATGCTTCTCAATGTTGATCTGTAATACTCAATACCTGGGACCACAGGTTCCACAACAGTCAGTGAACTCCTCAAGACCTCTTTGAACTTCATGAACTTAGATATTCTTTAGTGAACTGTCTATTGAATCTACTACCCCTCCCACAGTACTCAAAATGATCAGAGGCTTTTGGTGCAGACTTGTTTAATATGATCATGTGAATCTATTGGGGAAGCATTATGAAATGTTCCTTCCTATCAGTTCTTTGGATCTATTGAATGATTTAATATATGATTGAATAGAATATATAATTTTATATGTTCCAGTCCTACCAATTCCAAGGACTCTTTTCCCAAAAACTCATATACAAACTGATTTCTCCTTTCTCTGAATTCATGGAGTACTTATTGTTTTCCATCTTCCCTTAGTACCCATGATAATCCGTCCTGTTTTATGTTTGCTTTCACAGAAATGCCGATGCAACAAAATGAAGAGGGTCCATGGTCAGGTCAATGGCACCATGAAATAACTAAGCAAAACTAAGAAGAATATTCTAGTTCCTTTCCAGAGTCCAAGGCAAGACTTCTGATGGAAAATTTCTGACCTGGATCAATTTTTGGAGGGTTTCGTTGGCCCTATCCATAATGAATTAGCTCAAATGAAGCACCTAGATCTCAAGATCTCCTTTAGTGATGATTTATTTTGAAACTATCTTCATCTACTTCTGGGACCCTAGCTGGCACATGAAATCATCCTAAAGGGTCATGCCATTCTAGCCATTTTCCAAGTTGAAGAAATGTCCATCTGAATGGGAGATGCACTTTGGGAGGTTTATAATAAATTATTAGGAATTCTATATGGAGCCATGTAAGGTAGGTAGAAGGGATACCACAGTGGGACCCCTATAATGGTGAAGGCAGTTCCTCACTTTTGTGAGATGCTGCTGTTACTACATCCCTGAGGTGTATTTTTTTTTCTGAGAGCATTCCCCCCCAATACTTTCTGCTGAATTCTCTAAACTTCCCATAGGACATCTGATAGTGAACAGCACAATCATTGATATTAAGAACTTTACCTTGACCCCTGTCTTAAACTATCCACAACCTCAAACAATTCTTTATAGGCACTGATGTCAACAGTGACATAGAAAGGTTTGTTCTCTACTACCTTGGGAATATTTCTCTAGCAAGTTGATCTTAGTGGGGGAAAAAACTATCTTATGTGAAAGAAGGAGCTGTCCACAGTAAGCTATATCATTGGGGAATGGAAAGATCATCTTGAAAAAATACATACCCCATCATAATCTATGCCAACCAAAAGAACCAAGAAACACTTATAGATTGCTTGTCTGCTCACAGAATCACAGAGTTAGAAGCAATCTCAAAGATGAATCACTCCACCTTATTCTTGAACCAAAATTCCCTTCCTTGTTTATCAAACAATTGGGCATCTGGTCTTTCCTTGAAGACTTCAGTGAAAAGAAACTCACTTATCACCTGAGGCATTTATATTCTAACTTAGAGTAGCTCTAAGTGTTGGGAAATGTTTCCCTATATCAAATCTAGCCTTACTTCTTTGAAACCTTCATTCCTTGCTCCTTATTCTACCTTCTGGGGTGAAACCCAACACAGAACAGGCCTTTAAATATTTGAAGATAACCACGGTGTCACCTTTTTAAATCTTCTCGTTTCTAGGTTTAACATCCACAGTTCTTTCATATGGGATAATCTCAAGACATTTTTCACTAGCCTGTTTGCCCTTCTCTGGACACTCCAATATATCAACTTCCTTCCTAAAATGTGACCCCCCCCCTCAGAACTTAATATTTAGATAGTGCTTTATCAAACTCAGTGACTCTTAATACAATCTAATGCCATAGCTCTTTCTGGTTACCACAGCATTTACTTCATATTATACTTATATTCCTTGAAAAACTTTCTGGATTTTTTTTTTTAGGAAAATTTGATGTCTAGCCATGTCTGCCCTATCTTGTATTTCTGAAACTCATTTTTTTTTAATCTGAGAAACTTTGCCTGTATATGCAGTCCTATGTATTGGCAAAGTCCTTTGCAAAATTAGTTCCTATTGCATCACTTGTTGATTTCTCCTACCCTTGTACATTGACATTGGGGGTAGATAATCTGACAATACTCTTTCGAAGTTCAATGCATTTCCTCTCCACTGAAGGATTACCTACCATAACCAAAATCACCAATCAATCTCTACAGTATGTTTTTGGTTCCCCTATCTCTGTTCCCATAGAACCCACTCCTTTCTATGTTGTATTAGTCACATTTATCTAAGTTCAGAGTTATCTTTCTGAGACATAGTATTCTCAATAAGAGAATAAAATTGCATCCTTGAACATAATGATTAGACCACTGGCAACCAAGATGAGTGGGTCACTCTATCACCCAGCACAGAATTATTACAATAATTCAATTCACATATTCATACAAAACATTCCATGTTATATAACTGTTTCTGCACCTACCACACAGATTTTGGTTCTTCTCATCAATAGCTACTTGAAATATTTATCCTGGGATAACTTTCAAATGATGATATGAAATAGCAGAAATGGCATTTCAGTGGGAAGTTTGCCATCATTGCACCACTGAAGAACTCTTAAATGTAAAGGAGAAAGTCTATTGTCTATTCAAAGCCTTCATATTGATTGATAAATGTTCCTGGGAAATGGAAGATTGGCTGATAGGCCCCTTCCCAATGACACAGGTGTTAAGTTTGTTTTCTATTAGTGCAAGTTACTCTCCTTATTAAATATTCACATCACATTTAATGGGTCTTGCTGTAATAGACCTTCTTTTTATTGGGGGGGGGACTAGGCAATGAGATTAAGTGACTTGCCCAAGGTCACATAAGTAGTAATTGTGTCAAGTGACTGCGACTGGATTTGAATCCAGGTCCTCCTGATTCTAGGGTTGGTCCTCCTATCCACTGTGCCACCTAGCTACACTGTGTAAAGAATCTTCTTGAATCTTGAACTATATCTTCCAAATCCCCAGGAGTCATGCAATTATCTGGTAGCTTGAAATGATGATAGACCTAAGGAAATATCATGGAAACCATCATGTAATGCACAGGCCCCAGAGTTAATAGAGACATTCTAGTAATGATATCCCATTAATTTGTAGTCTTAAGTTGAGTAAAAGCATGTTGTCAAGATGTGGAGCAATGGGTTTATAAGACAACTACATGGTAGAGTGGATAGGGAACTGGACCTGGAGTCAGAAAGCCCTGAGGTGAAATTCTGCCTCAGATACTGGCCATGTGACCCTGGATGAGTCACTTAACTTCTGTCTGCCTCAGTTTGCCTATGTGTAAAATGGGGGTGATAATATCATTTACCTCCCAGGGTTCTTTTATGGATAAAGTAAGATATTTTGAAGTACTTTGTGAACTATAAACTACTACATAATATTATTATTAATATATAACTCATGTTATAGTAAATATATTATATTTAAATGGGTTTGGTTACAAGCTACTGCCATAAAAATATCTTCACTTTATCAAAGATTTTGACACTATAATATGGGCAGACACTAATAGGAAAAAGCATAGTATAGATAGAATATATATAGCATAGAGTCTAGAGTCAGGAAAATATGACTTCAAATCCAAGCTCAGTCTTTTACTAGATAGTAGGCAAGTCACTTAACCTCCGTCTGCCTCAGTTTCCTCATCTGTTTAATAAGAATGATAATAGTATCTCCCTTCATTGGGACATGTAAAGCCCTTTGAAAATCATGGAAAAACTTGTATGAGCTGATGCAGAGTGAAGTGAGCAGAACCTAGAGAAAATTATACATATTAACATTTGTAAGATAATCAACTGTGATGGTTGCAGTTCCCCTTGGCCGATCAAGGACAATCCTGAGAGATCTGTTTAAGAGAAAAAAATTATGGATTCTAAATACATAGCAAACCACACTATGTTCACTTTTTAAATTTTTCTTTTATGTTTTTCCTTTCTTTCTCAGATGTTTTTCACCCTTAGTTTTAATTCTTCATTCACAACATAACTTATATGGCATTTACCGTACATATTCAACTTTCACCAGATTATTTGCTGCCATAAGAGGGTGGAAGAAAAAGAGAGTGGTAAAAAATGGAAATCATAAACTTGCAAATGAATGAATGTTGAAAATAACCTTTACATCTAATTGGAAAAATTAAGTAAAATTTCAATTAAGAAAAGAAAATCTTCATATGTTAGATAAATCTCGCTATTTTAAAATATTTTCCCTGTTGATCTCAGTTTATTTCACAATTGTTGGTTTTAACATTAGGTATTGGTTATTGCTATGAAGTCTTTTTAAATTTACTAATTTTAGCTTTGGCAAGTCATTTGGCAAGCATTTTCCTCACTTCACCCCACCAATTCTTTTATGAAAGTTAAATGTCAAATAGATGGTTCAGTGGATAGAGCACTGTGTCTATAGTCAGGAAGAACCAAATTCAAATTCAGCTTCAGACATTTACTAAATAAATGTGTGACCCTGGCAATACTTAACTTCTGCCAGCTTGAGTTTTCCCATTTATCAAATGGGGAAAATGATAACAACCACAGCCAAGCATTATTTTGAAGATCAAATGAGATGAAAACTGCAAAGTATTTAGCACAATTCCTGGTCCATTATAGACACAATAAATAGTTGCTCCCCTCCCCCTTCTACATAGATGCTATATGTCTTTTCTAAATTCTGGAATACAAATAGAGGCAGAGAGGGTTTGCAGTGGTCTGGGGTCAGGAAGAATTGAGTTCAAATCTAGCCTCAGATATTTAATTTGGTTATGACTCTGGGCAAGTCACTTAACTTCTTTTTACCTTAGTTTTCTTAACTATAAAAGAGGAAAATGACAACAACAACATACACTATAATAATAGTATAGTCTCTATCTCACAGGGTTTTGTGTGAGTACCAAATGAAATAATAATTGGAAAGTGTTAGCTCAAGGCCTCACACTTAATGGTTACTGTATAGAGGTTAGCTAATATTATCTACTTCTATGTCTTGATGAGGGACAACAGGTGTTTATCTACTTAGGAAAAGGATCTGTGGGATAATAAATCTATCCAGTAAAAATCTACCTTTAATTTATTTTCCTTTTTACTATATTTCAAGAGAAGAGCAAAAAACAAACACATAAATATTTTATATTGAATAGGATATTTCTTTATTTCTTTCTTTCTTTATTTATTCATAGATTTAGTTTTGTCTAGTAAAAAAGAAGTGCCACAATGGTGAACATTATGTTGTTGCCAAATCCCAAACTCACCTTTGTGCATTAGATCAATGATCAATAATAGATAATGTTGAAGTTAGAACAATTGATGAGTCAGGAGGGGAAACATAATGCTTGCCAAATGCAAGCTAATGTATCTTTAGAAATAGAATCAGAAAGCATTTCTCAAAGAAAGAAAAAAAATACAAGAGAAATGATGTTCTAAGTGATGGGAGAGAAAGACAAAAAAGAGGAAAGGAAAAGAAGAGAAAGACAGAGACAAAGGGGATAGAGATGGAGAGACAGAGATAGAGAGTAGAGATAAGATACATGATCTTTGTGTAAAATGATGACAAATCTCCTTGGTTTTGAAGAAGCAAATCCCCAAATATCCAATATAAAAGGCTATTGATAAATCTTTTTTATGTTTTTTATGTTTCTTATGTGACTAGATGTCTAAAATGTTTAGTATTTTTTTCTTTTCCACATAGGAAAATCTCTTTCCTAAAAAAAAAAAGATAATGAATGTATGTTGTGTTCTCTTGTTATGGTGTACACATTTAATTAATATGTTCATATTTAATTAATATATACACATTCACAATGAGTGTATAAAACATACACAATTAATTAATATATATTTATAATTTCCAATTCACTAATTAGACTAGTTAGATAGTCTGTTATCTTTGAAGTAATATGCAAAGGAAAAGTTCAATTAAAAATATTTTATTTTCTAAGACATTCAGAGAATTGGATTAGAAAAGACATTAATATTACCACAAAAATAAGAAAAGATAGAACTACCTAATGTATGTATCTCTGATATATCTCTGAATATCACAGAATTGGATTATTAGACATCTTATTATGCTGTAGGAATAAAAATATAATAATTAGTCACCCATCAGATAATCAGTTATTTTATGATAAACATATATTACAGTAACAAATAGTTTCATGGTGCATAGATGAAAGTTATAAAAGTTTTACTTCTCTTTCTAGACTTCTACCTGGATAGAACTAAAGTTCTAAAAAGCAAAATCAATAAACAAGAAATCATTTAAGAGGATGCTTTTCTATCTTTTTTCCTTAATCCTAAATTTTCTTACACAAAATGACTGATATTCAAATATGTTAAACAGAAATATGCATATACAACTTTTATCAGACTGTTTGCTACCAAGGGGAGGGGGAGGGAAGGAAGGGTGGTAGAAAAAAAAATGTGTAAAATAAATTTGCAAATGGAAAAATATAAAAATTAAATAAAAATTTTTAAAAGAGAATGCTATGTTCCAAGTATGGTGCTGAGAACTTCGATCCAAACACAAAAGGAACCTAAAACTCTTTGCCCTCAAGGAGCTTGTATTCCAATAAAAAGAAAACAATATATGTAAAGGGGGGGTAGTCAGGAAGAGATATTTTTGAATAAGAGATCACAGGCTGATGAGTTAAGCCATAGAGCAGAAATTTCAGAAATATCAGAACTGATTTGATTACTAGTTACAAAACTAGATATAAAAATAGAAGGATGTGGGAATGATTTTTTGAAGAAAGGGCACAGGGATGCCAATATGGCTTGAATATGACCAGAGAGAAGCAATTCTTCATATCTTGGTAGGGTGAGTTATAGATAACTTGAAGAGAAATGGAGAGCCAGATCAGAGGAATGACATAAAGGTGGTGGGGAAAATAGTTATTATAATACTTGCTGTCTAAACTTCGACCGAAGCAGCCAAGTGTCAACAGTGGATGGAGTCCTCACTGGACACTTTAGATCTGACCTCAGACTGACTAGCTGTGTGACTTGTATGACCATTTATTAACCATGTTTGCCTCAGTTTCCTCACCTTTAAAATGAGTTGGAGAAGGAATACTCTAGTGTATATATTTGCCAAGAAAACCCCAAATGGGGTCACTAAGAGTAGGGCAACAACTGGAAGGACTTAACAACAACGAACTTAGACAAGCTGACAGCAAGTGGGGGAGGGGGGGAGACCTATAAGAGATTGTTTTCTCAGTTTGAAAGATTTAGTTGAACTTTTTAAAAACTTATTTTTGTTTTTGGACCAGGTATAAAATTTAATTAGTATAGGATATTCCTGTTGAGAAATCTCCCTTCTCCAAAAGTGAATGGCAGCAGTTCCCTCATGGTCTCAGATAGTTGCTTAGGGGCACTGAGAAGATTTGCCTTGTCTCCTACCACTAAACTTGAATCATCTGTGGTGGGATTTGAACTAAGACCAGTTCTTAATTAACTCTGCTCTAGAGTGTCATAGAGATCAGTAAGCAGCACATTATCAATCCTAAAATTTACCCAGATCTTGCTGGATCTCTTTAGAAAACACCATTGCAATATTAAAGTTCAGTTTAACTTTATTAAACTGGAGTTATAAGGTCCTTAACAATGTCTTCAATGGTAGTCTGAGACTGTGAAGGATGCTTGATAGAAAGACTAAAGGACAAATTTAAAATGTGCATATCATCATTTCATTCCAATAATAATATTTTTTAACTTCTAAAGTTTCTTTCATCTACTTCAATGTACTTTGGAAACATCCACTCCTTAATCTTCACAAGTCCCTTCAAACATTCACAGTATTATCATTGCCACCATGACACATGGGCAAATTGGGACACCAAAAAAACCAAGTTCCCTCAATCACTTTTTTTGACAGAACAAGGAAAAGTTCTGCTGAGACTTTGAAAGAACTAAAATAAAATAAAATAAAGTTTCTGCATAGCTACATTCAGAATTTATCTTTACCTTCAATTTAATACATACTGCCCTAAAATCTAAGGTGTGTCAGCAGTTCTACTGGAAAAAACAAAAAATGATCAAGCAGGGTTGTTTTTAACATTCTCAACTTCTCTTTTGATTGCTTTTCCCCATATTTATCAACCCCCAGTCCTGTGCTCTCCCCTCTTTGTGGCTACCTCCTCCCTACTCTCTAAATATGTTCTTAAAAGAAGATTTGGGAAGTCCATTTTGACAAATTCACCAGTGTGAGTTGACTGCTTCAACACCCATAGGGTATTTGCATTACAATAGGCTGAATCCTTAGACTAAAGAAAAGAAGCTGATTCAAGCTTTTGCTAGTGGCTTTAGGAAGACTTGGGGTGGGTGGGGTGGGTGGGGTGGTCAGTGGCACTTTTCCAATTTGCCACTTGCTCTGCTAACTCTGCAAACTCATAAAGTATCACATACTGGACACAAGGATCTTTGTTCTAAAAACTCCCAAGTGAAATTTTGTCTTTTCTCTTTAAAGGAGAGTATGCCTCTAAGACATCTCACTCAATAAAATGTCTAGATTAAGTCTGGCTCGACAAGTAACCCTTTGAATCTTTAGAAAATGCTCGCATGGCCCCTCTCTCCCACCATGAGAGAGGTGTGCCAGTTTGTAAAGATATCTTAATAAAAACCATTTTAATAAAAAAAATGCTCTCATGGCTTTCTGAAACCTAGTTCTGTAAACTCTACCTGCTTTCCTTTTGAGGCAGGTAAGAACAGTGAGCTCTTACTTCAAGTATGTCAGCATTATCCTCTACCTTCTCTGTTCCCATCTCTCCTGCAAAGCTATGAAGACACAGGGCAGAGGCAGGAAGCTGGTTGGAAACTATATCTTCCTTAAAATCCTGTGTTTGTATGAAAGAGTCAAGCCAGTATCAATAATACAGGTTTGAGGTGATTGGTATCAGCAGGGAGAATTTTGGGAGGAATGGGAAGTCATGAAAGGGAAGTTCTTTAAGACTGGAGAGTTAGAGGAAGAGACAAGGAGAAGTATGGTTTCCTTTTCTGTTTTGTTAATGCATCCTATTCACAACTTGTTTTCTCATTTCCTTAAGAGATAGTACAGAGAAAGGAGAATGTTCTGTATAAAATCACCTTCCATTAAAGACAACCAAACTGATTTGTTCTAATTTAAGGGAATTTTATACTGAGTAATAATGAAAAAGTTGAAATAAATCATTCTTCTAACAACTTAAAGACAGTGAGGAAGAGTTGTATACACTCCTAAAACACAAGACAATTTAATTCATTTTACAAGTTGAACTGGATGAGGAAGATGAACAGAAGAAGCAAGGAAAAGAAGATTTCTTGGCAACTAAATTTGTCATTGTTGAGAAAGAATGGCAGCGATCTCCAAAATGAGTTTGCTCATGGTGGGCTGCTTTCTGGAGTGGAAGGAGGACCAGATTGGTAGACAGAGCTCTGTAGACTATGGGCAGGGTGATGCCAGGCAAATCAAACTTCTCTTTGCTAAGTGATCTGATTTAAAAAAATGAAGTGTTTACTGGATCCTCCATCTAGAAGAGTAATAGACTTTAGAGGTAGTCCAGGTCAACAATCTCATTTAGTAGAGGAGGAAACTGAGGCCGCTGGAAGTTAAATGACTTGCCCAAAGCCATGGATAGTAGACAGTCCATCATGTGAGTTGTTTAGACTAAAGGACCAATAGTATCCCTCTCATTCTGAAATTCTATAGTTCTATGTTTCTCTGATCTTACAGGAATATGATATAATGAGAAGTAATAGGGCTTCAGAAATCTAATTGAGAAACCAGAACTTCTGAGATAGAGCAAGAGACTGAAACAGATCTAAATGAGAGGAAGGAATCACTTCTTGGGGAGAGGGGGAAGGAAAGAGAAGCAGACTTTTTTCTTTAAGTGAAACTAGTGGGGGAGAGGGTGACATTTTGCTTTCTATTTTAGGAAAACTTTTTTTTAAACCTTAAAGTCAATACCTTTTTGTTTCTGGAACCTTGAACCAGAATAAGTGACTTAAAATAGTCCCTGAGACTTGTCTTTTGAAGAATTTATAAGGACAAGTAAAATAGAAAACAGAAGAGTTTGATGCTCTTTTTCTTTTCCTTTCTGAATTTTGAAGAAAAATCCTTGATTTTTCATTCCTTTCTCTTTCTCTGAAGCAAGATTATATTGTCAACCCCTGGAGAAAGCATCATTTCTGATGTAAACTATAGAGCTTGGTAATCTGAGGCAAGTATACCCTGCTGCAAAAAAAATAACTAGATGGCAAGGTAGTTGGAATACTAGATCTGGAATCAGAAATCAGGAATACCTGATTTCAAATCTTCCCTCAGACAGTCACTATCTATGAGATCCTGGGCAAATCACTTTTCTATCTGGCTAGGTTTCCTCATTTGCAAAATGGAGATAGCACCTATCTCCTTGGGTAAATGAATGAATAAAATGAGATATTTGTAAATGTTCTGAAAACCTTAATGTAATAAATGCTATTTTTATCATTATTAATGTCATTTAGACATAGTTTTCTAGATTTGAGCAATTTACTTAGGAAATAAGAATATATATATAGCTCAACCACATGTTCAAGTCAAACTGGTAAAGTTGCTAGAGCTTTCACCTTGGAGGCAAGAGGTTAGACTCCAATCCTGCCTCTAACACATAGAACTATGTGACTGAGCAAATTAAGTAACTTACAGACAAACTGCCAACTGAGTTTCTGGAAGAAGTTTCCATATGAGAAGTTTCCTACACTATTGACATCACTGGTTTAGATATAAGCACCTGGTTCGGATAAGTGAGATTTTGCCTTGTCTTGCCCCAAACCAAATTTCAGTCACTAGCTGTAAGCCAACTGGGGCCATTCTCCCCTTCTCTCATCATCATTACACCAAAACCTTGGACTCTGTTTCTGGAATCACCCTGAGCTTGGATAGTTGTCTCTTTGTCAGGTTTACTCCTGACTTCCTCAATACCAGCTCCAAAGCAGGCTGCCACCCCCTGCCTCTAGCTTCCATTTAAGTGCTGTCTTCCCCCATTAAAATGCAAGCTTTCCCATGAATGGTACTGGCCTGCTTTTAGTCTATCCTTGATTCCTAGTATGAAGCTCGACACCCAGTCAACAAACCAGCAGTCCCTTGCCTATCTCTCTAGCAAATATAAAAATGAACTAGAATACACAAAATCTATATCTATATCTCTATTTATCTATCTGTGTGCTATATATATATATGTAGATAGATAGATAGATAGATAGATAGATAGATAGATAGATAGATAAAAATTCTTATAGTGTCCTTTATGATTGTTCCATAATCATGGACCCATTCACTGTCACTTCCATGAAGTAATAGCAACAAATACTTCCAGAAAGCAGGCACTACGTCAATATACATCACCAAAATCATGATCAACAAGGATCAGAAAAGAATATCTTTACTTTACACAAGTTCACCCCCTTTCTCATCAGAATCCCAGCCACAGACAAGAATCAGTGACAAACTTGGGTTAACTATGGGTTTATCATCAGTACTTGAAAGCATTTTTGATTTAGAAATGCCAAACAAAAAATATTGGAAATTTCTGCTCTTTTTTTTGACAGAGTTCAAAAGATAAGAGAAACTACATATTGTGCCATGGATTAGAAAATTAAAAGTGCAAAGCTGTCCTTATTACTTTAGGTTGCCATTAAGGGAATACTAATACTTAGCTTCTCAGGCTACATAGTTCAGGTAGCTCCTTTATTGATCTCCTTCATGATACTTAAAGGATCTGTTAAATTTGCTAACTGAAACATTTTTTCTAAATGTAAATAACTAGGCATGTCAAGGCTAACATTTTAATATATTTCAATTATTCTGCGTTTAAACTTTTCTAGTTGAGTTGCCCGTGGGTGAAGTATGACTCCATTTGTGTATCACATCTTCTATGTGATTATATTCATGTTTTAAAGTTTGGAGTAAAAAGCAAAGGAAAACATTAGACATATAAAGAAAATTAAAAGCTATCTAATGAGGATAACAGGGGTAAGGTACAAAATAAAAAGAAGAATTTGTTTGAAAATCAAGGATAAATCAGAGAAAGACTAAGACAGTCAAAACTTTACTTAGAAGAAGATTGTTAAAATGAAATTCCATAGATAAATAGCATGTCACATCAGGGAAAAGAGGAAATAATTGATAAAAGCATGCAGTATTTATATCAGTATACTCAAAAGACAAATCTTGCCCTCAAATTTCTCATATTACTTTGAACTTAACACATAACACATTTTGTCTTCTATTGCAATTATTAACGCACACTTCTTATTGCCCCCATAAGATTACAAGCTTCTTCAGAACAAATACCTTGAACTGGATGTTTTCAGCTATATTCCTCCAGACTGAGAACGTGTCTTAATTATGTGCATCGGTATTTAATTAATAAATTATCCATCAGGCTGGGCAGGCTCTAGTCTTCTCTCAAATGTATAACCATATCATTTATGGCTCTTCTTAGTGGCTCTCCAAAAATATCTTCACTTTCCAGATTATGGATTTATATATACTTATATGCCTCTCTCACATAGGATGTTACTCTTTTAACTTTACTATTAAATGATACTCTTTGGTATTTAAAACCAGATGGGAACCTGAGAGATGTTTCTTTGGGAAAAGATATAGTCTTCCATTATGTGATTTCAGATGTGAATCTGATCCCAATAGTTTGCTAATATTTTTCCTGTCATATTTTTTTCCATGTGTTTGAATTTAAAATTCATTTAAAATCATCTATATTACGTATTGGTATATACACATCTGAGATCCTATAAGATATTGTTGTAGTGGAAGCATGAAAGAATTAAGCATACAGTCTGGCAGAATTGAGTTTGAGTCTTGTCTCATATACTTATTGGTTAGGTGACTCTGAGCAGTTGACTTGATTTCTCTGGATCTCAAATTCTTCATCTGTAAAATGTTCTTTGAAGTTAGCAACATCCAAAATCCATTCCACCTCTAGAGGTATGATTCTATAATTGTCTTCACTGTGGTTTTCTCCTAAGAGCTACTGTATCTTTAATATACCTCTTCTTTCTCTGCCATACTTATCATCTTCAATGATATCCAAATGAGAGGACTTCATCTCCATAATCCCTTTTACTGTGATAGAATTGAGTATAGTGGTCACTCAGAGATGCCCTTCTCCAATTCATTTATCATGAAATATTTATATTATAGTTCTCTGTATTTTTGTTATGCTCTTATTCAACTGAAAGTTCTAAAAAGGAGGCATCATGCTGTATATAAGCATGGTACATCATTGTAGTTCATTTATAACTGTCATATTAAGCTCACAAATACTGTCCTTTTTGACAACTTTTGATTATTTCTGATAAATAAAAATAATCATGAAGCAAAATTTATGTACGAAGGACTATGCCAGACAAAAGAAAGGTAAACAAAGTAAACCACAATTCCTACCACTGAATAAGGACAGAGTGGTATATATGGTGGGAAGAGTAATACTCCTCTAGCCAGAAAAGATCTAGGTTCAAATCCTGCCTTTAATGCTGACTGTGAATTGTATAAAATACTTAATTTTTCAAGATTCTATAATTTCCTTATTTGTAAAATGGAGATAATACCTATAAACTCATTCTAAAGATTATATGAGATACAGTGTTTTACACCCTCCAAAGGTTATTATATGCCAGCTATTACTGTCAAAATCTAATAGGAAGAGATAGCAAATGTATTTGGAATAAAGACAGCTTTATCATCTATTAACTTTATTATCAGAGGCAACATTTAATCTAAATGAAACCCCAATTTCTTCATCTGTGAAATGGTAATAATAATCATAATTATATTATCTTCTTTAAAAGGTACTTATAGGGAATTTTTTTTGCAAATTTCAAATGAGATTACATTATGGTAATGACCATGTAGTATTAGATCCTTTTTAGTCATATTAGAAAAATTTGGGTAAAAAAGTGAAGCATAAAAACTGACATGAACAACTGTCTTGATTAGTTTACAGCCACTTTCAGAATAATGGCTAATGAGAAATACCATGAATATACCCTTCTTATCACCTACCAAAACAGTGTAATACATCAAATAAACTAAAAAATAAGTATAAAAGGTGAAAGAAATAATCAAAGAAGGAAAAAAATACAGATAATGAAAGATAAACAAAGAAAAGGTTGAAGGCCACACAAACAAAGAATAGATACTACAGGATGAAGTAATGTCAGGCACAAACTAAAGATGAAGAAAATAGTTGTGTAATAATAAAGCTAGAACTGCCCCTCAATGTAAAATGTAAAAGGGGACAGCATGACAAGAGAGAGAGAGAGAGGAATATTTTAAGGTGAGAAGGTCCCAAGTTCCATCTAGTCTGAGAAGGCAGGGGAGTCCCAGCTCCACTTGAGTGGAATTTTTTATGCCCTGAAGTAATCAAGAATCAGCATTATGTGAGACAAAGTCAATCAGGGCTCAGAGACAACTTAGTTGTCCTTAAAAGAAAACTAATCGCCATTCCTCTAGCTAGGGCAGTACAGAGATAAAGCACTCTGCTAGGAATCAGGAAGAATGAATGATCTTCTAGAATTCAAATCTGGCCCCAGATATCTACTAGCAGGTCAAGTCACTTAACCCAGTTTGTCTCAGTTTCCTCATCTGCAAAATGAACTGGAGAAAAAATTGGCAGACCACTCCAGTGGCTTTGCCAAGAAAACTCCAAATGCAGTCACAAAAAATCTGAAATGACTCAACAACAACAATAATTCCTATTTCAGGGTAATGAAGGAACTCTAGTCCTATCATACTAAGGAATGCTAGAGATAGAAATAAAAAAAAATAAAAAAGATGCAAGGGGGACAGTCAGAGCAAAGGCCTGGAGCAGAGGGATAGAGTGACAAAGAGCAAGGAGGCCAGAGTCATTGAATCAGAGTTTGTAAAGAAGAGAAAGATGCAAGAAGACTAGATAGGTAAGAGAGGGTCAGATTATAAAGAGCTTTAAAAATCAAACATAAAATTTTATATTTGATAATGGAGGCAATAGAAAAATCACTGGAATTCACCATCAGAGGCAGATCTGTGCTTTGAGTAGAGGAGACAGGAGTAGGAACAGACTTAAGGCAAGAATACCAACTAAAAGGGTATATTCTAGGAATGAAGTGATAAGGAAATGTGCCAACATTGTGACTGTGTCCGTATAGAGATGCAATATTGGAGACATATATTAAAGTAGAATCAATAGAACTTGGCAACTGAATATGAATGGGGTAAAGGGGAATGAGAGTCAAAGATGATTCCTAGATTGCTAGTCTGAATGACTAGGATGAGAGTACTTTCAATATCACTATAGAAGTTAGGAAAAGGGGAAGGCTTTGGGGGAAAAGATAATCTATTCATTTTTTTATATGAAACATTTAAAATAAAGATCCTTACATATAAATTAAAAGGCTAAAGTAAAATTCTTCATTATCTAGCTCAATTATTTTAGAAATTGCATCTGATGATGCAATCAAAAACATAGTCAAAAGAGACAGTAAAACTATACTATGCCTAAAGACATAATTAAGAAACCAAAACCAATATTTTAAGCATTAATTTGCCAAAAAAGTATCAAATACTTAAAGAAAATTTTTACTGAATTCCAAAAAATTTAGATAACTGGTGACTTCATTATGCTGCTTTCAGACTTCAAAAAATCTGACAGAGACTTACAAGAAAGATCTCAAAATAATGATCAATTTAAATAAAACATATATGACAGCCCTGAAATAATTATAATTAGAATCATAAGTTACATGTATTTTTTCAGCATTTTACAGAAACTTCAAAAAGATTATCACATAGCAAGGCATAAAGAACTCATAAATGAAACCTGAATAGTATTTAATTCATCTTAAGAAATCATAAAATTCTAACAAAGAAATATTAGCAAATGACAGATAGCTCTATTTCCAAAACACACTAAACAAATGTTTTACAAGTGAATTCTATCAAACATTTAAAGAGCATGCTATTTCTGTACTGCACAAACTGTTTAACAAAAACATAGAAAGGGTTTGATCAATGCCATCTGTAAGGACACTATAAGTTTAATTGATGGAAATATAGGGCCACAATCAGGGGATTTTGTGGATAAGCAATATGAACACTAAAGTCAGGAATGCAGCTGGGGTGGGTGGAGTTTGACTTCTTAGTTTATCTTTTGTTTTAAATTGAATTAATTTGCTTAGTAAACAGAAGAAAATATCTAACCCCTCAAAAAAAAGAACCTTATCTGAGGGTTTAGATCTCAGTTCAAAGATAGGGAGCATTTAATCTTGTAGTGAACTTTTTGTCTACTCTTATCATATAAATTTTAGAGCAATTATTCCCCAGTACATTGGAGCTAAGATGATCAGACCCAATAGGCAACCCTAAAGAAAATAACTGATAGTAACATATAGTATAGACAAGGCAAGAATCCTGAGAACTCTACAAATATATCTACCTGAAAACAAAAGAGTTTTTTGGTTTTTTTCTATTACTTTTGGATTGGAAAAATACTGGAAGCATTCCCAGAAAGATAAGATATAAAGTAAGAATGTTCACCCATTCTTAGTTACCACTATTATCATCTTCATTATTGTTATTATCATTATTACTGTTACTAGAGGCAGTAAGATAGTATAATGGATAGGATTAAGTACTTATAATCCAGAAGACTGAAACTCAATCAAAAGATGGGAACATATGGTATATAGTGGGTTCTTAAATGCTTGTTGATTTCATTTGAACTCTAAACTTAACAATAAAATATATTATAAGCCTTGGCATTATCTTACCAAAAGCACACCTGGGACATAAATATAGCTACAAAAAGTTTACATAATTAAAATAATATAAATAATTAGAGAGGTATTGAATATAAATGGGCTATGTGGATATAAGAAAAATTATGTTACTCAAAGAATATTTTTAATACAATACAAAGAATATCACTAAAAGATACTTTATTGAACAAAATAATAAAATTAACTTTTAAAAGGTAAAGGTAAAATATATCAAGGAATTTAACAAGAAAAGTTTAATGGTGAAGGGATTTGCAATACAAAGTCTAAAACTATAATAGATAGTGATAACTAAAAAAAAACCACAAAGATAAAATAGAGACATTATAGCAGTAAAATAGACTAAACAAGAAATACCAAAAACAAACTGTGGGCAACAGAGTTTGATAAAAACCTGAGAACTCAAATACTAAAATATTAGGGAAGGGACTCTTTTAGACAGTAAGAATTGAATGGTTTCTAAATACAAGGACCAAGCTTGGACTAGATCCTAAATTCTAAGAGAAGAGATAAGAAAACAAACTCCTCTTTGAGGGTAAGGACTATTCTTTCTCTATGCTTTTTTTAGTAAGCTCTTAATAAATGTTCATTCTACATTAACTAGCTCTTTGACCCTGGACAAATCACTGTCTCAGTTTTCCCATTTGTAAAATAGTATAAGTTCTCCTTGTACCAAGGATAAAATATGAAAATATTTCTAGATAGTGTTGCAAATATTAAAACCAAATATGAATGCAATTATTATTATTAACTGACTGACCTACCTTTGCAGAGATAGAAGATTTGATATGGAAGATTGTATTTATTGTCAGAGTCAAATGATATATAGTTAATTTTGTCATTTTTTAAATTTTTTCCTTTTATCTATTGCAAAGAATGGCATTCTGAGCAGGAGGGGACACAGAGTAGATTCATAAACTGAAGTAATGTGAAAGCAAAAGATATTAAGAAGATTTAAAAGTCTTAAAAATATGAGTGGAAAAGAAAAACTATGACCTCATAATATTGTATGAGGGGTAAATTGTTACTAATTCTTATGATATTAAAGAGATAATGAAAGGCAAACAAGATAATTCTATTATTTAATTTTTTTAAGGACAGCACAATAGGGAGCATTTACTTTTTGTCTACTTTTATCATATGATTCTATAAAATATATATATATATATATATATATATTGCCTCCATTATCCAAATTAATGAAACTAGAATCAGATGAAAGATATGGTTTAGCATAAAATTTCTACAAAAATACATTTGATAAGTGTGATATCTAAAATCTACATTGGAAAGACCATTTTTCTAAAGAATATAAATTATCAATAATCACCTAAAATTATTTTAAAATAGTAATGACAAAAGGATGAAAATTAAAATTGTCTTCAGACAAAGATGTTAAACCATTCTGATGGATTCCACTTTGTACCTATATTATACAACCTCAACTGGGCCCTCACTACTTCTAGACAATCCTACTATACCTCCCTTATTGCTTACTATTCCAACTGTCCACAATGGCTCTTCCAAATCTTTTCATTCCTCCTCAAATCTCTTAAAGTTCCCACTCCCCCTATTCTCCAACTGAGAACCTTACCTCATACTTTACAGGAAAAATTTAAAAAAATGTTGTGAGTTCCTTCTTCTCTCTTTTTTCCTCAACTCTGTAAAATGCCTTCTGCCTTCACCTCTGTCTCACATGTTTAAATGATCTTATTCCTTACCAAAGGATCCCACTCCACCTCACCTTCTTCAGCAGAGTGTCCCCTCTGTCATTCCTACTCTTTCACTTATTTTCAGTTTCTCCCTATCTATTGGTCCATTTCCTCCTACCCTAAAATGGATCCGGGTGCCTCCCAGTCAGAAAAAAAACACCACCTTCCATCTCCACCAATTATTGTCCTATATTCTGCCCTTTTAAACTCAACTCTTTGAAAAGGGTATCTTCAATGTTGCACTTTCACTTTCTAACTTCTCCCTTTTACAATCTGGTTTCTGACTTCTCATTCTACCTAAACTGCTATCTCCAAAGTTACTAATGATCTCTTTAGCTGATAAAATCTAATGATCTTTTCTCAATTCCCATTCTTCACATCTCTGAGCTTTTGACATTGTTAATTATTCACTCTCTCCTTGATACTCTCTTCTCTCTAAGTTTTCAAGATGCCAGTGTCTTTTGGTTTTCCTCTTACCTATCTAACTGTTTCTTCTCTTTCTTCTTTGATGAATACTCTTTACAAATCACCCTTCTAAACCATAGAAATCCCTCAAGGAACACAGCTGGAGCTTCTTCTCTTTTCTCTCTATTCTACTTCATTTGCTGATCTCTCAGATTCCATGATTTATTTACCATCTTTAGGTCAATGGTATATTAGTCTACCTATCCTGTCCCAAACTCTATCCTGACCTCCAACTTCACATCTTCATCTGTCCTTCAGACATCTCATACTGAATGTCCAGTAGACATCTTCAACCCAACATGTCCAAAGCTCTTGCTTCCCCCATTCCAACCTTTCCTATTTCTATAGAGGGCAACACCACCCTCCCAGGCCTTCAGGCTCATTCTGGATTTCTCACTATCTCTCAACCCACATATCAAAACTCTTGCTAAGATCTATTGATTTCACCTTTGCATATATCTCATAGGTGCCCCTCTCTCCTCTGACACTGCCATCCCTCTAGTGCCCACCCTTATCACCCCATGCCTCAGTTATTGCAATAATCTTGACTCTGCTGCCTCAAGTCTCTCTCCACTCCAATCAAGCCTGTATTCAACTGCCAAAGTGATTTTTCTAAAGTACAGGTCAAATCAAATCATCCCCTGGATCCCCACACTTCATCCTCTCAACAAACTCCAGTGACTTTCCATTGCCTTCAAGGAGCAAATACAAAATGTTCTTCCTGGCATTCAAAGCCTTTCATAATCTAGCCCCTTCCTACCTTTTCAGTCTCCCTCCAATATTAAAACTGGTCACATAGTCTTTGAACCGGTGTTCCTGACTGTTCCACAAAGAAGACTCTCCTTTCACCTCCAAGCAATTTCTCTGGTTTTTCCTCTAAGCTTGGAATGCCTCCCTAGCTCCGCCTACTGACCTCTCCGGCTTCTTTAAAGTCCCAACTAAAAATCCTACTTTCTATACAACATCTTCCTTTCCTTTTTATTTTTTCCTATTTATCCTATATCTATCTTGCTTTGTTTATAGATACTTAAATGACTATGTTACACACACACACACACACACACACACACACACACAAACAAAGACACATACAATATTTTCTCCATTCAGTTGTAATCCCTTTGAGGGCAGGGACTGTCTTTTGCCTCTTTTTGTATCTCCAGTGCTTGACACTATTAAGTAAGCAGTTATTACTAATTTATTGATGGGAAAATACACTGCTAGTTTAAAGTAGTAAAACTATGAATTGAATTGATGCAGTGTTTCCACATAACAATTTGGAACTAAATAATAAAAGGGACTACATTTTTTTTCCATATACTTTGACTGAAATCCCAGATTTGGGTCAAAGGGAGCTTTTAAAAGACATTTCTATAAAAATTCTATTTAAAAAAATGGACAATATGTCACCAATAATTGGAAAATGGAGGAACAAATTCGGAGTAGATTATGGAATATTCCTGAATTATAAAATTATGAAATAAAATTATAAAATTAAGAATTCAGAAAAACATGAAAAGAATTTCATGAAGTGAGAGAATGCAAAACAAAATGAAAAAAAGAATGATTAAATAATATAAACTAAGCCAACTAGGAGAGAAAACAGAATTGTTATACAGGTGGAGTTTCAAAATTAAAGGGCACAGGTGACAAGTGATTAGCTGTTTTCAAATTAATGGACTCCTGTAAGGAGGTTTCTTTACATATTACTTGAGAAATATAAACCATCTCCCTCCTCCCCTTTAACTGGTTCCTCACCAGGAAAAAATGCCTTTATTTTATGGCAATGCTTTAATTTTTCCCCTGATTTATTCATTATTTACTCCTCACAAGTCACTTAACAGCCACCAGTATTCTACCTTCCCAGTCCATTCCTCTCACAGCTGAGAAAATAATCTTCCTAATACATGCCACCCTGAAATTCAAAAACTTTCAATGGCCGCTATTGACTCTAGAAGAAAATACAAACTCTTCAACCTGATATTTAAGTCCTTCCATAACCCAGTTGGCTTCAATCTCTTTCCAGTTTTACTCCACATAATTCCCTTTTAGGCATTCTACTTTCTAATCAAATTCATCTTCTCCTAATTGGACATCATTTATCCAGTCTCTATTCTCTGCAATTCATTCTTTATATTCCCAAAATATTGGTCTGACCATGCCTCTCTCCTGCTCAAGAAATTTCAATGTTTCCCAAATTTCAGAGGATAAAATAGAAATTATTTTCTTTTGCCATTAAAAGCCCTAGTTCTATTTTTCCAAACTGCACATTATTCCATTTATTGCTTCCTTTATCCAGTATTCTGTCTCTTATCTCCCAGCTTTTGGCCTCATTGATGAATAGCATAGCAAAATTTGGTAAGGGAACTTGAGTCATTCCATTTTCAGGAATTCTTTAGTGATTTAGGAGTAGGAGCAGAAAATGCACATGGTGGAGATACCTAGGATTTAGGGTTTAAAGGTGGCAGAAAAATTAAGTGATGAGGAATTCCAGTGGGGAGTATATGTTAAAATAGAACAGGAAAGGAAAACCAGAACAGGAAAGGATCAAAGATTGATCATGTTGAAGTCAAAGATTAAGAACAAGAGAAAACATACAGGGGTCAAGTTCTAGAACTCTACTAGGGATTCACTTCAGAGTCTACTGTGTATATGCCACACCCACAGTATTCTCCTTCTTCACCTTGTTGCCCTTGGAGGCTCAAGAACACTCTCCCCCTCCTCTTGTAAAACATCTTTATTAAATTGTCCACTTGTTACTGCCCCTCCCAGATTACTTTGAATATATTTTGCATTTATTTATCTGTGCACATGTCATTTTTCCTAGAAGAAAATAATCTCCATGAGAATAGATACACCATTTTGTTTTTTGCTTTTGACTGTCCAGGGATTGACACATGCCTGGCTTAGAGTAGATAATTAAGGATGCTTGTTGAATTGAATTGATATTGAAATATGTTTCTGATTCATTCCCATCATGTTATTTTCATCCTCTGTGAATGTTCTAAAATCAACTTTTCTGCCTGAAAAACATTTTATCTTTAGCCCTAATATGGAAATCACTCTCTTCTTTCAAGGACTATATGAAGTGCTTCCTACTCCACAAAAACCTTTTCCCCAGTTTAAAGAGATGTCTTCCTCCTCAATTTTTTTTTGGATCTCTCTGTCTGCATCTCTCCTTTGCCTCCTGTAATATTTATTATATGTTAAATTTTACTTGTTTGCTCATGCTGTGCACACATATGATCTAATGGAAAGAAAATTTGGAGTCAAGGGCTGTATCATTTTTTATCCACTTCCCTTGTACCAGTCATTCACCTAACATAATGTTTTATACATAGAAAAAGCTTTCCAAATATTTGTTAAATATTATTATAATTATTAATTTTTAACTCATTCATTTAAGTTTATTAAAATTGTTAAATTTTTTTTTAAATAAAATATTTGTTAAATTTGACAAAGCAAATAAGTGACTGAAAGGCAGATAGAGTTTAAGTGGATTTTATATGGTTGCATAACAACCCGCAAAGAATGAACAGGGAGGCCTCCAGTGATATTCCGAAGGAGTGTGCCCTCAGGCCCATGCTATTTAATGTTTTCACAACAATTTGGAGTAAGACATCGAAGACAGAATTAGAAATTTGCATATGCCACAAAGCTGAAAAGGAAAGCTAATAATTTGAAAGACAAAATCAGTATTTTAAAAGCTCTTGACAACCTTAAAAGATAGAATAAATCTAACAGCATGACATTCAAAAATGAATAAATAGAAAGTCTTAACATTCAGGCCTCTGAATGTACACATATTCATATCTCTATTAAAAATTCAAACTCTTAAATCCACTTTTTTTAAAGAATTTTGATATGGCTACATTGTTGTTCAGTTATAAATAAAAGGTGGTAAAAATCTGGTTTAAAATTAGTTCAGGGTAGGAGTGGAGGTGGCAGAACTAATAGTTTATTTTACCATATAAAGCCAGAATAAGCTAAAAATATGAATTGTAACTAAAGAAAGTTCATTTAAGCCTAGGCTGCTTTAATAGAAGCATAGTCTTTAGGTGCTACTGGGTTACTCAGAGCACTTCAATCAAATTGTGTTGAATTTTGAATGCTACATTTTAGAAGAGTGTTGGCAAACTTGTCTGTACATAGAAGAGAGTGACCAGGACCACTGTGAGCCTAGATGCCATTTCATGTGAGAAGTAGTTGTAGGAATTAGGAGTATATAGCTTGCAGAAGAAAATAAATGTCTAAGTGAGTTATCATAAATGTCTTCAGATATTTGACAGCAGTCATTTGGAAGTGCAATTAAGCTTCATTCTTCCTGGTTTTGAAGGGTAATTTTAGAAATATTGGGTAAAGTTAAATTTTGATTCTCTGTGGGTAGAACAGCTGAGCTATGGTCACCACTGGTTACTCTGGGTCCATGGTTAATGTTGTCTAGGAGTAATCAAATATCTTAATCAGAATTCATAAGCTTCCAAGCCAGTATAAAACAAACAATATCTTAAAAAAGAATATTTCCTTAAAAGAAAAACGCAAATAAAGAACCAAAAGTTCAATCCAGTAGTAAGAACTAATATTAGTGTTTTAGGAAAACCAGTACTTCTCCAAATTCCAAGAATAGGAGATATCTATAGCAATCATCCCTATCTCAATTTAATAGGAACTGAGGGGGGACAGGTCATTTCCTCTTTCTCCTTTAACCAGAGGGTTAAAGGTATAGAAAACAAGATAGCACATCCCCCCACCCCCACCCTCTCTCTCTCTCTCTCTCTGTATCACATTTGCGGACAGTATGCAATTTTCTCCCCAGGATCCAAATCAAGTCTCAGTTTCAATGTAACACAGGCATTCACCTCTTAAAATGGCCATTAGTTATTTCAGATTTCAAAATGAACTAATGGACAGGCTGTTGGGAGATATAGTTCTTAAACTCCTAGACCTCTTATTTAATAAAGTAATTTCTAATAATTACAGTAATATTATCCAATGATAGTACAGGCTATGCTATGCAATAGTGAACTCTCTGTCACCAGAAAAATTTTCAACAAAAGCTGTCATGATTATTTCAAAATAGACTTTCTGTTTGGAATAGGGAAATTGTACTGAATAAGCTCTATCACCCCTGAAAATGCAAAATGTTAGTATAATTTTCTTGTATCTAGTGCAAAATTCCAAGATGGAAGGAGCACAGCATGAGCAACTAATGAATTCATGAAACTGTAGATCTCTAAATAAGGGTCAGAATGTGTATTTGAGATTTGCCCAAGTCATCCAGTATAATGGTGTCAACTCAAATAGAAAATGAGATCACTAAACTATATATATGCATGTAAGGATCCCTGGATTTGGCATATTGACTTATAAAATCACAAATTAACATTATCTTTTTTCTATTGTATTTTTAAAATTTACTTTCTTAAATTTTTCCTGGTTAAGTTTTAATCTGGATGGTTGACACTCCAACCTGTATCTACTTGACACCTCTGAGAATACAAATGCATATTCTCTTTACTTCACAGAAAGTCTGACATTGCCCTCAATCCTCATTCCCACTAAGGAAAATGATTCAATATTAATCTAGCTTGAGGAGTATTGCACAAGATCAACAGTTCATAACCTTTTCTGTGCTATAACCATTTCTCAGAACAGTATTTTTAAGTGCATAAAATGCATAAGATTACAAAGGAATTCAATTATATTGAAATGCAACTATAAAAAAAATTGGTTTTTTGAATTCATAAATTCCAAGTTAAGAACTTCTGCACTAGACCCAGTCTTGTCAAGAGCACCGGCAGTAAACTTTTTGTGTTATTCAGTTGTTTCAGTCATGTCTGACTCTTCGTGACCTAATTTGAGGTTTTCTTGACAAAGATACTAGAGTAGCTTGCCATTTCTGTTTCCAGCTCATTTTAGAGATGAATAACTAAGGCAAACAAAATTAAGTGATTGGTCTAGAGTCAGATAGGTTAGTTAAGTTTTTGAGTTTGGATTTGAATTTAGGTCTTCCTGACATCAGACCCTGGACTGTATTCACTAGACCACCTAGATGCCCCAGTTCAAACTTTACTATGAGCAAAAGACTTGGCTCAGAATCATTTCTAGGATGTTTCTAATTTCTTGATAAAGAAATTAACAGATTCTCGGTTTTGTTCCATCTGGAATATAGAATGTAGATGTGGAATGTATTGATATTTCTGCCCTCTGTAAAGAATATTTCTCTTAAAGTGATGTTCTAAGTTATAATTACCAAGTAAAAGTCTAAGGTGGGAAATTTCAAATTTATTCCTCTTGAGATCTTTTAAAATATATAAAAGCAATTCAGAAAGACATTATCTTCTGATTACCTGTTTCATTGTCATACAATGAAATAGAACTAACAACTATCAGAGACACAAACATGGAGAAAAATCGTAAAGTGAATTATTATTTTTATGTTTGAAAGGAAAAGCTAATAAACCCACATAATTCTCTGATCAGGGAAATTTGAACAAAATGAAATTAAAATTCAGACAATTAGATTGGGAGAAGGGGTTATAAGTATTATAGTATAAGAAGGAATCACTTTGTTATTAAGTGAGCCTGTTATTAATTTTGTACCTCTGTTCTTAGTTGTTTCTATTTTTCACAGCTTTTATCTTTCTGCTACTTTTAAACACAGTTTCAGAAAAATATTTCAATTTTTTTCCCACTATGGTTCCCATGTTAGTGATGGGGATGGGGGAGGGTGGGAATATCTCTTTGGAGAACAAGAGTATTGCATGGGTAGGGGAAAGGACAGGAGCTTCAACTGAAGATAGAGGTCATTTTCAAGTTGAGGGACATTATTAAGTATTAATGAGCATTAATAGTTTTAATGAAGACAAAAACATAACATAGAACTGTCATCTAAGATCAGAACTGAGAGCTATCTTAAAGAACCAAATAATTAATTGATTTCCTACTAATATTATCTAGCCTTCAATTTAGCCCCAGCATATAATCTAGTATGCGTTCTTTCTCTCTTTCTCTTTTTTTCTTTACCTTCATTGTAACAAAATTAGTTAAGGCATAATACTACACTTAAAAATAATTCATCCTAATTTCATTTCAATATAATGAAATTTGGTTTTAATTAAAAAGTAAGTTGGAAAGGAATAGGAATGGGAGCAGGAATATCTTTAACTACAGATAGTGGTCAGCATGAATCTTTATTGCCTCTGTCCTATTTGTAATTCTCATTAGAATGGTGGGAATTTAGGCATAATATGAGATAAATAATTCTCAGGCAGGCAACCTAGACTGATACATATGGGCTACTTAAAGAACTAATGATATAGATTTTTTTCCAGAATTTTAATATAAACATTGCCTAGATTTTTATTTTGAGAGAAATGACCATGTTCTATCAGAGAATAGATTGCCAAATATATGTACTTTTGTTGTTAAAACTTGAATCTTTTTACCCTTAACTCAAACTGTCTTGACTGCTCATGTTTATGCAAAATAGAATTTTTGGAGGAAAAAAGAGAGCTACTGTAACATCAGAGGAAATCATCAAAGAACCAGTGGCAACATCTTAAGGCTTTTATCAAAGTAGTGAGGGAATGCATTAAAGCAACAATATCTGAGACTTACATGTGATGGGACTACCAAATGTAATAGTATGTCTTATGAGCATATGAGGATAGGATGATTTTTCAGTAAGAGAACAAGTTATTCTTAAGGTAGTATGTTGAGCTATGATTACTTCTGCCCCTCCAAGTTAGAAAATGTTATTCTCATATAGAAATTGGAAAAACAAACAAAAAAACTAAACTACTATTTAAATAATAATACATAGTGCATTCTTGAGAAACAACACCAAAATTTTTTTTTTACTATCTGCTTACACAATAGAGGAAATAACCACAATATGAAAAAAAAATGTTAAAAGAGAGTCAAACCCTCATTAATTGTAATGATCAATTTCAGATTCAGAGAATTAATTATTAAAAGGGTAACATAGATGTCACAATAGTTTTAAGAGGTCTGGATTTGAAGGCTTAGATTTGAATTCTGGTCCTATTGCTTCTTCATATACTCTGGAAATTTTCTTATTTGTAAATAAGGGAATTGAAAGTGATGAGTACTGAGATTCCTTCTAACTCTGAATATATGTTCATATCATCTCCCTCAGTTCAGCAGAACCATGCAGGATTGTTTAGAAGGATGGGCTTCAGTGTTTTTCTTTGTTACAAATAAGTCAAACATATAAATGTTTAAAAATTACTTATTCAATTCTAGGCACTGGAGATACAATGATGAAAGTAAAACAGTCTTTGCCCTCAAGAAGCTTACAATCTGTTTTAGGAAAAGTAGCATATATTGATATGTTTGGTCATTTTTCAGGCATGTCCAACTCTATGATCTCATTGGAGATTTTCTTGGCAAAGATACTGGAGTGGCTTTCTATTTCCTTCTTCAGATCATAAGGAAACTGAGGTAAGCAGGGTTAAGTGACTTGCCATGGTCACACAGCTAGCTGGTAAGTGTCTGAGGGCAGATTTGAATTTGGGAAGGAGGTTCTTGACTATTCACTGTGTCCATTTATTGATATAGGCATATACAAAAGAAGTATGAGATAATTTTGCCAGGGTAATGAAAAATCAAAGAGATTATAAAAGGTCAAATGCATCTGGTGAATTAAATCTTGAGGAAGGCTAAGGATTCTAAGGGAGTGCTCAATGTGCCTAATATAGGGCCTATGATGAAAATGATGGTGGCACAAATCATCAATAAAGTTTTAAAATTTTTTAACAGTAAATGACATCCTTAAATATTTATCATCAAACATTTTTTCTGAAGAATAAAAGTTTACCAAAAAATAAGTATGTGATGTGCTTAAAGAGTTGAATATTTCAACCCCACTGAGTCCTGATATCCAGCCTGTGATCAAAAAAATAGCTGCTTCTATTTATCAAAATGTGTTCAACATAAATGACTACTCATACAGAAAGAGAGCCGGTGTTAAATATGATTATATATTAACATCAAACCACCGATAAGCTGGGCGGGTTGGGGGGTGGAGAGGATGGTAAGAAAAAAGAAACCACATGAAAACCCACCATCAGCCACCCTACTAAGTGTCTATTACTGCATGGTTCTTCAGTACTCCCAGGAGATCCTGTATTAAAGATACTCCTTCAGACATCCTGCAGACAGCATGATACTATCCTCAATGCATTTACTTATACACCCACAACACTAAAGGAAGAATATCAACTTCTATGAATATTCACTGTGCTTTTGTTCATTAGAAAGAAGACGAATAACCAGCTACTATTTAGGTTGACACCAACTGTTCACCCTTTCTTTCCATTGGAAAAAAATCACAGCACTCTTGAAAGAAAGACTGATCTAGGTACAATAGAGACCCGCATTATGCAAGTCTCCACACCTCAGTCCTGACCTCCAATGCCACTGTTGTGCAATTGTTGGGGCTCTCCTGTCTCTGAGACAATACCTGTACCTGCCAGACTCAGTGCAGTCATTCTCTCAGGAATAAAAATCTCTAAATCCATTTCACTGGTACTGACAGCAAATTCTCAATCTAAGCCTCATAAAGGAAAAGCATATAAAGCTTTTACTAAAACGTTTTGAACCCAGGCCTCTGAAGATGAAACCATAGAAGCAACTTGCCCCAAAGAAGAAGGAAATAGCCCAGTGGAATTCATTGGTTTCTCAGATCTTCTGAATCTTATGCCCTCCATAGTATAAGTAATGTGGATTTTATTTAAGCATGTTTGAATTGTCTCTCATATTAAATTGCTTTGAGATTTTTTGCAAAATAATAAACTTTAAATAGCAAGGACCATAGAGATAAGTGATTTCATTGATTTAGGGAATAATCAGATGAAGAAAGTCCCTCTTTCTAATGCAGGTTGGCACCTTCTCTGTAATTTATAGTCTTAGAAATTTGCTTAAATGACTTGCCTAGCACCAGACATTCAGTAGGTGTTAGATATGGGACTTGAAGCCAGACTTTTCTGGCTTCTCCCTACTTCCTAAATTACTGCTTCCTCTAAATAGAAAGAAATTCTTTCAGAAATTGCATTAGTGCAATTTTTTGAAAGTTTGCATTTTACTTGGAGTAAAACCAAGGTCAATTTTTGCAGGACAACATCATGCTGTTATTTTTGGTTCTTAATATACAAAACATTTTTTAAAATTTATATAGATCATAATAGATTAAGGGGATCCAACACTCCGTTAACATCCATTTCAGCTGTCCATCTCCTTTGCCCCACTGGAGTGGGTCACATAAAATAAGACTATCTTCATGATCCTAAACTGAGATTCTCTCTTTTGGATAATTCCTCTGATCCCACCACCTTACTACAACCAAACCAATTCTTCATCAACAATCAGCATTGACTTTTTCCTTTTCTCCTATATCTTCATCAACATAGCTTCATTTGCCTCCACAAATAGCCTCATTCCTCTGATCAGTCATTTCAACCATCTACTCACTAGCACCCCTCAATCCCATTCTTTTTGATATATCTTACTTTCTACTTTGGTTACTCTCATTTCGGTGTAACTACCACCGTAACTACAGAATGTCATTCACTGATAGGACTCAGTTTTTATAAACCCATGTTTCTTAACCTCACATGAACCTTCATTATTGCTTGGTAAGCCTTACCAACATAATGTAAGCTTCATGAGGGAAGTGAATCTTTCATTTTTGTCTTTTACTCCCAGGTCATAGCCCAGTGTCTGCCAGCTAACTGGCACTTAAAATTCTTGCTTGATTTATTGATTTTATGCAACTCTTAGGATCTCCTTGTAATTTCCCCCAAAGTGACCATCTCCATATCATTTCCATTCTCTTTGGTTCTTGACCTAAGCTCTCAAGAAACCATCTCATTTATATAATAAGATTAAAGTCATCTAGGTTATTTTTTTCTCCCACAATTTTAAAGTCATATGTTTTCACCCATCATCTCCTGCCTCCCCTTCTGGTATCTTAAAATGCCTGCATCTTGAAAATTTTAACCTTTCTCCTGTCTGAAGGGCAACAGGGTAGAATGGTCAGAGGCTGGAATTGTAATTAGAAAGACCCAGGCTTGGTTCCAAGATTCTGTACTATCTTTGTGATCATGGACAAGTCAATAATTTCTCTGAGATTCAGTTTTTTCATCTGTAATAATAATAATACTTATAGAATATACTTACATATATGGCATGAGGCTCAAATGAGATAATGTCTATAGCATTTTATATAATAACACTGGTGTGATATATACAATGCTAGTTTTAATATTATCCCTTTCACTTTTCCACAGGATATCATCTACAAATCTTCATTTCTCTTTCATCTTTAATCTTTCTGTCTTCTCTAGGTTCTTCTCTGTACAAACACACTATGATCTTCCTAATTCTTTGAAAAAAATACTTAAAAAAAGAAATACTTTCTTATCTGAACTAACTTTAAACAATCTCTCTTCTCATTTTCTCTTCCATATTTTTGGAAAAAAATTCTACATTTGTATTGCTTGCTGACACAGTGATTAGTGTGCTGGTCTGGAGTAAGGATGACCTGAGTTCAAATGTGACTTTAGGTATTAGCTATGTGACCCTGGGCAAGTCATTTGATCCCATTTGCTTCAGTTTCTTCAACTGTAAAATGGACTGGAGAAAGAAACAACAAATCACTTCAGTATCTTTACCAAGAAAAACTCAAATGGTATCAAGAAAATTCAGACACAACTGAACAAACACAACAACAATAACATTTTACTTTTATTGTGATAACTTTCTTAATAGCCATTCACCAAGTTATTTAGGTACATAATCTAAAGTGCTATCCTTAATTCCTCATTCTCTCCCATTTCCCATACCCAATCTGCTGCCAAATGCTGTTCACTCTATTTTTATGACATTTCTTGCATACTTCCCCTTTTCTTCTCTGATACTGCTTTCCAGGCTTGTGTAGCTCCATACCACCTCATTTTTAGAAGACTAAAAATCATCTTTTTTTAAAATTTTTTTTTTTAGGTTTTTGCAAGGCAAATGGGGTTAAGTGGCTTGCCCAAGGCCACACAGCTAGGTAATTATTAAGTGTCTGAGACCAGATTTGACTCCAGGTACTCCTGACTCCAAGGCCAGTGCTTTATCCACTGTGCCACCTAGCTGCCCCCTAAAAATTATCTTTTGATTGGTCTTTTTGCTTTAAGTCTTTCCCCAACCCCAGTTCATGCTCCACTCTACTATCAAAGTGTTCTTCCTAAAAAGCAGGTTTTATCATTCCAACCCACCCTCCACCTCCACTCAATAAACTCCAATTGTTTCCTATAACTTGTAGGGTCAAATACAAAGTCCCCTGTTTGGCATACAAAGCCTTTTATAACCTTACCCTCTCCTACTTTTCTAGTCTCCTTATAATTTAATACCTTCCAAGTACTCTTCAACTACTGGCACAATCCTCCTTGCTAATATTCTCAGTTGTGAAATATCCAAATGACAGATACGAGTCTTTATGTGCTTCAGGTAATTCCCTAAGATTTATCTACTAAGTAAAGGATGAATTAACAGGTTTAGAGGGGTTTTGTAAAGAGGCAATTGGGATTAAGTGACTTCCCAGATTCCCACAATTGTGTCAAATATCATAGGTTGAATTTGAACTTAGATTTTCCTGACTCCACCTTACCACCTAACCGTTAAAAAATAAATTAAGATTTGCATTGGTGATGATGATATTTGTCCTTCATTCTTCAAGATGACCATGACATGTCAAGATGGCAGGAAAATAATGCCATGACAAGGAAATGGATTGGATTTGGTGAGCAGGGTGCAATGCTTAGTCACCAGTTTCACTTTCTACTCTGGAACCACCTGGGACCAGTGGCCAGATGGATCAAAATGACTGGAGATGATCCTGGATATGAAGTAATCAGAATTAAGTGACTTGGGGGTGGCTAGGTGGCACAGTGGATAGAGCACCGGCCCTGGAGTCAGGAGTACCTAAATTCAAATCTGGCTTCAGACATTTAATTATCTAGCTGTGTGGCCTTGGACAAGCCACTTAACCCCATTTGCCTTGCAAAAAAAAAGAATTAAGTGACTTGCCCAAGGTCATACAGATTTGAACTCAAGACCTCCTCACTCCAGAACTGGTATACTTATCCACTGCACCACCTAGTTATATCGGTAGAGAGGGTTCCCTTCCTGCTGTCATCTTGGACTCCTCCTTCTCTCTCCACCAATCTCATTCTGATCAAAACACTTGCCAGGTCCTTCTAATCTTACTTCTGACATATCCCTTACATTCATCTGCTCCTTTTAATTCCCACTACCAGGATTCTAATATATGTCCTTACAACCTCTTGTTAAGATTAGGTGCTTAATTTAAAAAGTTCCTAACTGGTCTCTCTCATCAAGGAATCCTACACACTAGGGACAGATTAATCTTCCTAATACAAAAATCTTATCAAGTCACACTCAATCCTTTCTTCAAAAACTTTACATTACTCTCCATTACATACTTAATTAAGCCCATTTTTTTTAGAAAGGCCCTTTCTAACTTTAATAGACTTTTCCCAAATCTTCCCATGTTAACTCTCTTCATGAATTGTACACACGAGCAAAAATTAAACTCATCACCTTTCCCAAACATGCCTCAGGTTTTCCTACCCTTTGGCCTCTAGGTACACTATTTATTGGTCTGGAATTCCCTTCTTCTTAAAATCCTACATATTCTTTAATTTCCATCTCAAATACTACTTCAACTATAAAGTTTTCCAAGGATTCTTAAAGCTGGAATGATCTCTTCCTCCTTTGAACTATTGTTGCACACTGAATGTCATATTCCATTTTATTATAGTTACTTCTATTCTTTTATTGTGTTTTTGCAAGCATTCTACCAAAAAACAAAATTAAACTATTAAAAATGTTATGATGATAAATACACATGCATTTTTTCTAAAAATAAACAATTCTTGATGTAGGAGTGAATTCATATATAGCACAAAAAGTTAAAAAGATTGCAATGTCTTATTTAATCAGAAAGTTGAGTAGTATCTAGGATATTGATTTACATCAAGTAGACACAGTATTTGCTTAATTTAAGTAACTTTTTTCATAGAACATTAGTAAATAGAAGCAGAGATCATAAGTTAAGAAAACTGGAATCTAAAAGATTACTTGACCAAGGTAACACAGCAAGTACATCAGAACAAAAATTGGCATTATGGTCTCTTCACTTTTAGTCAAGTGTATTTTTCATTATATCATTCTTTGATAAGATCATCTTATAGATGAGCCTCCTCTACACTAATATCCTCTAGATATGTAACTACATCCCCTTGAACTACTCCAGGGTGAATTTACTGCAAACTGAATTTTCTTCCCCAAGGAACAGTCCCATAGCCAAGTCCATGGATTAAATATTAAATCTTGATAAGAAGATCCTCATTTGAAATCTGTCTCAAATGCTCTAGATACTTACTAGTCATTTGACCCTAGTTATTTACTTATCCTCTGTCTGCTCAGTTTGTCCATCTGCAAAATGGACATAATAATAGCACATACCTCACAGTATTGTTCTGAGGATCAAATTAATTAACTTATGTAAAACATTTGACAACCCTTAAAGCACTATATAAATTGTAGCGGTTATTATTACTTACATCAGAATTTAAGGATTGATGATTTCATTATTCTAATTATTTCATTATTCATTATAGGAAGCCCCCTTTCATCTCTTTAGTCCATTTTTACAAATGCTACTGCTAAAGAAAAATATATTGCCTGTCACTAAAATTTTGATGATGATCTTTTCCCAAAGTACTATCAGTCAATAAGCATTAATTAAGCACGAATTATATGTTGGACATGTTAAGTACTTAGCTAAGCTAAGGTTGATCCTTAGATGATAGACATAGTCCTTTGACAAACATATAGTCACAATCTTTCCATTCAAAGATTTTTATTCTATTGGCATAACCATACCACCATAAGGCAATGGAATTTAGCTTTTCCACCAATTATTTTCAAGCATTCTAATGAATTCAAAAGTTTTACCAGATTTTCAAAGTTATCCTTCACACACACACACACACACACACACACACACAGAAGGAGAGGAGAGAGTGAGAGAGAGAGAGAGAGAGAGAGAGAGAGAGAGAGAGAGAGAGAGAGAGAGAGAGAGAGAGAGAGAGAGAGAGAGAGAGAGAGAGAGAGAAATGTGATAGAACTATGGATTGGGCATGGGGTGGGCAAAAAATCTAGAGAAGCTAAGGGCTATGGTATTCTTGTTGCCTTCTCTTGTTGTGTCATAGCCAAGTAAATCTCCTTTTGTTAATTGTTCAGTAATTTGCAAGTGTCTCATTTCCTCTACTTGCCTTGTTCTCTCAATGCAGAGAATAGATAAACTTGTGAGAGCTCTAATTACTTCCCTTCATAATTCATCAAGAGCAAAAGTTAAAAAAAACTTAATCCCTCAAAATTTGCAAAGCACTTTGGATAGATCATGTGATCCTCACAACAGTCTTGTGAAGTAAATGTTATTATCATCTCCATTTTTACAACTAAAAAAATGAAAGTGGCACCTGTTAAATGCCCTACCCCAAGTCATGTAGCTAGTGAATTCCTGGATGAGGATTTGAAATCATGTTTTCTGGAATTCATGTGTATCACTGAGCTACCTAGCTATCTAATAGTTTGAGGGGGATAGAATGTAAATTATTTATACACAAAATAATAAAAATGAACTATAAAATATATTTTAAAATGAATTAAGCATTTAGTTTTTTATGTTTCTCAAAATATTGCATCTAAATGATCAAATAAATACAAAACAAATTTAAAAATTGTAAAAAATATTTGCATTCCAATCTCCTATAAAAATTCTAATGCAAGAGTACCTCTTTTATGTAATAGATTATCAAAAGTTCTAAGTTTATATAGTTTCTTTATAATATTATAACTTGATAGGTTATAAGTTTATATATAAAATTAATTTCTCAACATCAAATCCATATTCCATTCACTTATATTTTAATGTCACATAAGCAATAATTTAGCTTCTTGCTGATTTTCATTATAGGTTGCCAACATTTTATTTTAATCTCATTATTTAAAAGAACAATAATTTTTCTGTTTTAGCATGGATTCTTCATGAAATCAAGTACCTTCTCTGTTTTGCAAATTTAGATTTTTCTATTTGGGATTTTAATCTGAAAACAGTTGCATTGTAAAACAACTTAGTATCCAGGACATTTATCTTCAGCACTCTACTTCTTAAGAAACAAAGAAGATTTTTTTTTGTTTGTTTGGGGAAAATTTCTTTTAGTCGGATGGTAATATAATAAAAATCTGAAATGTATGAAAAGAATATGTACAGTGAATTAGGAGATAATATTTTTTCTTCTTTCTCTGGTGAGACCCCCACCACCCTCAAAGATATTTATAGTTCTACAGTCTTATAATATACCCACAGTAAGTTTCCCCTCTCCTATAACTGGAAATAACTTGATTATTTGTTCCAAGAGAACAAACAAAATATGATCCTTTCCTATAGTGAGTACTTAGAGATCTGTATAATTACTTCAGGTTTAAAAGGTTAAAAGCCTCCCTACAAAGGGGGCAAAAACTTAGGGTCACTAATGAGACCTCTCTTCTGTATCTGCATAGTATATATTCATATTACCAGTGAAAGAAATTTCCTCTTCATTATGATTTTATGTCCTTTCACTCTTTGATTCTGGTTGCTATATATCCAAGACTAAAATTTCCCTTGGCTTGTGGTCTAGGATCTCTTTGCCCTTTATCTTTTATCTTTACATAGCATCTTCCCCCTTCCTCTGCTGCCTTTGTAATTCTCTTCCTCCTTGCATCATGGCAGGCTGATAGACCTGTGGGCTAATCAACACATCTCCTATTCTTTGGCTTCCAAGACGTATATCTACTCCATACCCATGTGTGAGAACCTTCTTAATTGAAGGTACCCATCTTTTTAGATGAGCTAGGAATATTGAATTCCCCCCTCCCTTCGCTGCCTTAGAGGATCTACAATATGTTTCCAACATAGTCAATATACCTAGTCTTTTTGAGGCTAGGGAAAAGCACAAATCTTTCTCATTGCATTGCTTTTGCAACTCACAACCTTCTGACATAAGCACCACTTGTAGCTCTAGGTTAATGTACATCATCCCGAGGTTCTTAGAAACTGTGTAAGTAATCCAAGAACACAAGAAAGGGACAGAGTTGGTGACCAGTATCAGGAATCTTGTTAAGACAGTGAATGTCCCCTCTCCATCACATTCTTTTCTTAGATTAAAAAAATGTAAACTCCTATAAATGACACCACATAAAGAGATACAGTTGTTTCTTCAGTTAGAACCATACAATCTCTTTTGTCTTCTCACTTATTATCTAGTTTTCTTTCTTCTATATACCCTAGTCACTGGAGAAGCTGACACCCCCTCAAAAAAAAAAAAAAGAAAATGGAACAGGCTTTACTAAAAGGATTATTTCTGGATGAGTTGAAGTATTGCCAGTTATCCAGTTTATGATAACTAGAAAACTCTAGTTTCAAAAAACACTTGAATTGGTAATTACTGACACTTTTTTTTAATCCATCCATCTTTAAAAATAATCTTCCAAAGTGTGTAATATGATTCACCTTTTAGAGTTGTGATGATCACATTAGATACACTTTGCAGACTTTAATATTCTATACAAAATTATTATTATTATTGCCATCATCATCCTCATATTTTTATTATCATTATTAGTTAAACTTGTTTGATTCCCACAACAACCCTACACATAATTTTATTTTCCCCATTTTGATGATGACAAAACAGAAAGGCTTAATGAGTTAGGTCACGTTGTCTGCTGTTGTTCAGTTGGTCTGATTCTTCATGACTTGGTAAAGATACAGGAGTGATTTGCCACTTTTTTTCCCCCTAGTTCTTTCTTTTCTAGTTCATTTTACAGAAAAGGATCTGAGGTAAATAGGGTTGTGACCTGTCCGAGGCCATACAACTAGTAATTGCCTGAAGCTAGATTTGAACACAGGAACAGGAGTTTTCCTGACTCCTAACTGGCACCATATTCTTTGTACTTCTAGGGTCATACAATTAATAAGTGCTTAGAGAAAGGTTTCAAACTCTTGTCTTCCTTACCTGAGTCCCATCCATTACTGCAACTTACCTGCCACACTCTGACATCTAGTGATCAGGGTTTAGATTGCAAAAAAGGTGTCATGAAATTAGCCTGAAAAGGTAGGCTAGGATCAGATTGTAAATGGCCAAATGTGACGTTTGTGTTTTCTGCTGAAGACAATAGTAAGACACTGAAGATATTTTCATGTATGCAGTTTTGAGCCATCAACAAGATCATGAATTCTTTGAATATATAGACTTCTGCTGTTGATATTATAGTGATGTCAAATAAAATAATGATGCAAACAAATTATAAACATATAATAAAACATATATAATTATAAAATACATGTAAATAATAAATGTATAATGAAAATATAAATGTAAAACTTTGAAAACTTTAAAAAAACTATAAAATGTCCATTATATCACCTCATAATCACTAAGCCTCAAGCACTAATTAAAGGTGTGTTGATAAATGTTTAATAAACAAGGTACATGGTAGTGTAAACAAAAATTCCTATTGAATCTGCATTGTTAACATTATCTTAAATTTAGACAATAACAAAAACATAAATCAAACCTAGATCTTTAGCAGTTTTTGAGGTGTAAATGTTCACATTGAAAAATTTGAATAATTGGTTTTTGCAAGCTTCTTAGAAAGCTGACTCTGACACATCCCTGATTGTCTTTTACTTTTGAACCTCACAGAAGCTACCAAAGTGTCTGAACATTAGATAAATATTTGTTGATTTAGTACTTTCTCCAGAGACTCAGAGGATTAATTTGTCAAGGGTGTATCAAAATTTACCTCTGGAACCTGCTTAATATTTTGATAAAACAATTTTTAAAAATGGTTACTATCTAATTCTATTAGGAAGGATATTAATACATAAATGTTTTCAAAACTTGAAAAACAAAAATAATGAAGCAGTCAGCACTGAAAAATATGCATTATCTTCTGTTATTTACAATAATTGAGACCAGTGAATATTCAGTTAATGATGAAGCTCAAATAGCATACAAATTTTTCTGATACATATCTTTCATCTCTGGCATATATGAAAAGACATTCCTTCTAGGAATACAAAAATTAAATTTAAAATAATTTCAGCCTTATATTTGAACTTTTACTTTTATATGCAATAGGAACACCACAGTTTGGAACCAACAGAATAGACAAGCTTATTATTTAAAAATGATTTTTTTCCCTTCTTCTTAATGCTATTTCATCTTTAATTTAACCCTTTCACCACTTTGTAGACTAAATCAAGCAAGATGGCAAGATGAGTTGAAGACATCAAAGGGAAATATAAATTTGAATGATCTAATATGAATAGGGGATTGGAATATTTCCTGATATTATTTTACCATAACAACTTTATAACAAAATAATCTTGCAATTTGTATTTATTAGATATAGACTTTCTCTGTGAAGTGTATTAAATTGGAATATTAGAGAGGAAATTCATTATAAGATGTACTTTATAATTGTAATGCAATTACTAAAATTAAATACATTTTAAATATGTTACTATGCTTTTTGTTATAAAATAAAGTTCATATAGTGTATTACATATAATTACATAAAATACATTTTGTTAATCATAATATGTTCACTTGAAGTATTATGAGATCTTGATTATTAGGATATAAAGGATTTTGGTGAGTAAAGTTGATATTCTCTGTCATCACCAGCTGATTCATGAAGAGCTATATGATGATGTGTTTCTGTGTATATGAATAGTACAAATTAAATATATTAGCATTTATAAATATTATATTTGCATATAGAAGTATATGCACTAACACATTTACTGACTTTAAGCTAATGAGTATGTGTGTGTATATATATACATAGATAGACATAGCAATACATATAATCTATCTATATACAGAGATAGATTATATGTATTGCTGTTGTTTAATCATGTAATTGTACCCTGGTGTGAACCAGAGCACAACCAATACACCAATAATTTTTGTAGGATTTTCTTGGCAAAGATACTAGAGTGGTTTATCATTTCCTTCTGCAGTGGATTAAGGCAAATAGAAGTTAAGTGACTTGCTTATGGTCACACAACTAGTAAGTGTCTGAGTCCAGATATAAATTCAGGTCTTCTTGACTCCACGCTCAGCACTATCCACTGAGCCACCAGCTGCTTCTATGCATGCATATATGCACACGTGGATAAGTGCATGTACATTCATGTTATTCACACACATGTACACACATGTATAAATATGCATGTACATGCATAAGTATATGACTATAATATCTACACTTACTCAAAATACGAACCTGTATTTCCATTTTATGGGAATCCCCATATGGACTCTGCCACCACCATCTTTACAACTTAAAGTCTTAGAAAGCTGCTTCAGACACTGAAAAGTTAAAAGACTTGCCTAAGATCACACAGTCAGTATGAGTTTGAGAAAGTCCTCAGGGAATGAGTATATACACATTAATCACAGATTACTTAATATACTATAGTATAATAAGAAACTTTGTGATCTGATTCTAGGAACAGAATATCCAAACTGGTTTAATTCCAATTCTTTTCCTCATATAAATAGTCAAAAGGAAGAACATATAAAATAAAAGAGTCTAAGTAAGTCTACAATTGCTTGGTGGAGCAAATAAATTATATAATGAGGGCTCTAAGCCAAGGAGTCAAAGCTGTGAGGAAGGGCTGTCTGGCATACAGTAGGCACTTAATAAATACTTATGGGAACTAAATTTAATTGAATGATATATATATTAGCCATGAGTGTGTGAGAACACACTTCAAGAGCAATGGAATTCATGGGTTTTTAGTTTTAAGTGGAGCTCAGGGATTGAAAGTTTCCCTTGCTTAGGGGTCCAATGATGATGTCGAGAATGTATAAAAATGACTTGAGGGTGATCTTAACTAAGAGTGATGTAAAAGGGCTCAGAGCAATCACACTAAAATGCTTGTCCTCTTTTTGAAGTTAAAAAAATATAAATTCCATGGTTTGGAAAAAAAAATACCTCTTGGCCTAGAGCTTCATTTCAAATATACATAAAACAGACAGATTATCCCCACTGTGCAAACTAGTTCTTCAGTGAGCTGAACGTTACCCCAGTGGTCTAAAAGAGTTAATGCAGCTTACCAAAAAGCCTAAATTATTCCCAGGGCATAGCTTACACAGTGGGAGTATCCGGCTCATTAAAGGCAATGGACATTTTATGTAAGGTCCATAATTCTTCTTTGCATAGTGGTGCATCTCATTTCAAGGGATGGATATTCCCATTTGGAATTCTATTTCATCAAACAACTATTTATTTTTACATAAAAAGTCAATGGAATTGGATGAGCTGCCTGAACACATCTTGGTAAATACATTTTTAAATTGCTGTTTTAATATTGAAAATATCAGGAAAACACATATGCCCATCGCATTTCATTAAGCTAGAAAGATTATCAACCATCTCAAAACAATATATTACATCTGACAAGAATCTTAGCTCTACATCTGTTTCACACCGGTAGCATAAATTAAACTATCCATATAAACTGTGACTGTATAATTGAATGAGTTTTAAAAAAATATAAAGAAGAATCTACTGTGGGTCATCAAAGAACTTCTATCATTATGGCAGTTCAATGGGACACAATTATCATGCCATCCTTTCCCCAAATCCATGGACTGGTTCTGTACAGGGTTAAACTGACTCTAAGTATTCCAGGTCCTATAGAATTTTTCCCAAACAAATTTCAGCTTTAAGGGGCACTCAAAGCCTTTTCCCTGTTGGACTCTGAACATTATTGAGTATTCCACTGAGTTACCTCTGATCATGTGAACAGAGAGAACATAAAAGAGATGGAAAATAATATCAAGTATGTCATTGTTTGAAGAGGGGGAAAATAGGTTGTCCACATTTACTGTCTATGCTGCATATAAAGAAATCCCTGTCTCTGCATCAGTTAGTAAGATTCTGCTCCCACACCAATTAAACAATTAATTCATCATGAAGCATTTAAATGCCCTGTTATGCTAGGCTCTGAGCAGGATCTTAAGAGATTAAAGAAGACAGAAATGAAATTGCTACTGAACCTCAAGTAGCATAGTTCTCTGGGGGAAACAGTAAGGTAATTTTGACCATGAAGTTTTAGCAGCAGTAAAGGTCTTATAGAGAAGGTAGCATTTGAACTGAACTTTGAAAGAATGAAGTATTCTTAGGCAGTGCCCCAATTCATCAGAACAGATGACAAACCAAGTGATAAGACTGATTGCTTCAAGTCATTTTGATATAGTCTAAATACCATCTGACCTTGGGAAATCTATGGAGTAAAAGATTACATGCAGGTAAAGTACACAAGAGTAAGAGGGTCAATACTGAAAAGTGGGTTAACACAGAAAGGCCCCTGAATTTAAAAAAGTGCACCTCTGGTTGAAGGGTTATAGAAGCTGAAAGTAATTATTAGGTAGAAAGAGCTCACAGGAAGGAACAGGCTTGTTTAAAGGGGTGTGAAGGGTCCTTGAGGCATATCAAGAACTTTAAGGGCTCTTAAGGAATCATTAACCATGCTATTGAGTAATGAGTAAGTTAGATACTAAATGTTTGGCAAGTTAGTGAACTTTGTGTAAAAGCTACATGAAAAATAGACCTAATTGTATAAGTGTAGTTTGATAATATTCTTTCTTCCCTCATATTTGTACTTCTTTCCTTTTCTTCCTTCCATCCCTTTCTCTCTGTTTCTATATTTCTCTCTTTCTCTTTCCTTCTTTTCTTTCCACAAACATTTATCAAGTGACTGCTATTGAAAGGCACTGTACTAGTCTCTAATCAATACTTAAAGTACTAATCTCCTTCTTGAGTGATAGAGCTACATATTTTCAATGTTCTGAAGAAAGTCTGTAGTACACTATAGCTACAAAAATATTTCAAATGAATGTTCAGTGAATTTTCTTGTGGTAATTTCAAAATATCTCTAAATTTAACATAATAATTCAAATCCTATCACATAGTAAGATCAAGGTAAAACCAGCGGATGATCCATGTACTCCATTGCTTTCTAAGTAATGTTGAGATATCTAGAGGAGTCTCAGGGTAGTGTGTGAATCTCCCCTGGAAAATTTGTCCAAGTTCCATAGAATCAGAAGGTGCCAATGGGTTGAAATCTGTGCCACTAGAGGGAGTAGACTTCTTTTGACCCTTTTATTCCCTCAATCTATCCTGTATCTGTACATACACACACACACACACACACACACACACACACACACACACACAATTCACCACAAACACAAAAGAATAATTCATATCGATGGCATACAGCTTATTCAACAACCACTTAGTCCTTCACTGAAGTCTACGAACATTAAAAAATTTTTGTGAAGATTCCAAAAATAGATTTTTTTTATTATGAGCCCTTATAAAATGAAAAGCTTTTTATCTAATTCAGTATTTTTTTATCTTCTCTGTCTGTTCTGACCTAATTTATCTCCAGTCATCTTCATTAAACCTTTGTTTAGTTCTTTCAATGATAAACTCTCACTCACTTTTGAATCCCTACCTCATTGTCCTTATACTATTACTATTATCCCCCATTCTGGGGCTCCTCATTACCAACATCATTTTACTGATATACAAAATGTTGCTCTCTCTCTCTCTCTCTCTCTCTCTCTCTCTCTCTCTCTCTCTCTCTCTCTGAATTAGAGCTGACAATTCCCTAACATTGACCTTTTTTTTCCCATCAAGGTTGAGGGCTTCTTTTGAGAAAATTCCCTCTACAAATGCAAATCAGCAACTTCTCTGCAATTTACAGTCTTGCCTTACACAGAGTAGGCACTTAATAAATACCCAATGAACTTAATTTAATTTAAATTGAGGAAATTGAGACTTACAGAGGTTAAGTCAACTACCCAGGTTACTTTTCTAGTAAATGACAGAGGCTGACCTTCTACTATCTATCTCACCCACCCACTGCCTCCCAGTCAACCACAGGCATGTATGAAAGCTACACCACAGGATCACAAGTGCTCCCCCTTCACCTGAACAAGATGCCTTAAGCACAAGCCTGTTGACGGGGCATATAGATGGATTTCAAGGACAAGATTAGATAAGATCAGAGAGGATCATCACTAGAGTTATCACTTTTGGATGATGAATGTTTTTGGTTACAGAATCTCATAAGCACCATTTACTAAGATTTAGAAGAGTTGGTATTTGTCTCAGTGGAGGAAGAACTCAGAATAATAATCATAGCAAACATTTATGAAGTGCTATAAAGTTTTCAAAGCAATTTACCTATATGTATTCTATGTGTATCTGTGTTTCAGACAGATAAATGAGTATTTATTGGTTGATTAGGTATTTATTGTGTGTGTGTGCATGTATGGCAGTAGAGTGGTAAAATATACATATACATACATAAAATATCTCATTGGAATCTCACAATAGCTCTTTTAGGTAGTCCCATATAACAGATGAGGAAATAGAAAGGGGTTAAGGGACTTACACCAAATATCTTTGTCAGGCAACAGGATAACTGCTTTTCAAATATTATCTTATTTGTTCCCCCCCCCAATAATCTTGAAAGGTAGGTATTATTATTATTATCATTCATATTTTACAGATGAAGAAACTGAGGTAAACAGGTTAAGTGACATGCTGAGAGTTTCACAGATAGTGTCTGAGTCCTACTTTATACTCAAGTTTTCCTGACTACAAAACCAGTCCAATTGCATATAGGTTATTGCCTATAAGAAGACTATAACAGTTTATGGGCAATTTAATTTTATATTAATAAAGAACATTATCCATAGCCACAAATTGTAGTCTTAACCTTCCTTCTCCCAGCCCCCCTCCCCCATCAAAGAATCTTGGATTTGGTCACAATTTGTCAAAAGAAAAACCTGAAGAAAGATAGCAGATTATTTTATCTAAATCCATCGTTAATGCTAGAATAACAATCAGAATACTGATCTTACTGAAAAAAACAACAGGAGTACTCTTTTTCTTAGATTATAGTAAATTCTATTTTAAGTCTAAATTTCATCCATACTGAAATATTGATTATGAACAAATACAATGCTAAAGCAAGAGGGCAGAAACACATAATGTATCATGTCAGTATATCATGATGTAAACAAATTAGAACAAATTTCAGGAACAAATTAAAGAAAAATTTTTCTTCAGATATGACTAATAGAAATAATCCCTATGGAAAAATATCTATAAAATTAGGTTTTGTAAGAAGGAAACAAGATAGGTCAGATTTTGTGGTTTACTTAAGAGAAAAAAATATAACCTAAACTGCATAGCATAGTGGACAGAGTAATAGGTTATAGAAATAGAAATAGAAATAGGAAAAATCCTGGATTTAGATCCTTTTTCTGAAAAAAATGAAATGCATGACCATAAGCAAATTACATGTTTTTGCTATACTTGTAGATATCTCTAATCAAAACCAATTCAGGGAACTAAAAAGTTAGGAATTTAGCAATACCAAGAAAATCATATCTCTCAATCCTACCAAAAAAACTAACAAAACCTAAACAAGAAGATTTTCAACTAAACCAAAAACAAATGTGAATTTTTCTTTGCATTTAAATGTTTTTCCATGGTTTTCAATTTAACATATAAGAAATCAGAGAGTTAATAGAAAACAAAAAATTTAATGGACTCTAAACTTATGTGAAACTCCCTGAAAGGGAAGCTGTTCACTTAAGAGTACTCAACTGTGTCTCATTCAAGGGATATATAAAATATAGAGACATTATTTCAAAAATTTTAGACATCATTTATAAAATTGTAGTTATCTAAGAAATAATTTTTAAAATAAAATTAAATAAACAAATTTATTTATAAAATTAAATTAAAATTAATAAAGCTTATTTATTGAATGAATTAAAACTAAACAGATTAAATTAAATATTTTCTCCTTATATATTTTGAATATTTTGAGTCATATTTAGCAAATCATAAAATAGCTCCAAATAAAAAGAATTACTCTTGAACTAAAAGAAAGTTTTAAAATATTGCTTTTATAACTTGAAAAGTCTCTGAAATGTAAGTCTACCCCAACAGCTATGGCATAATGATATTCTATATATCAAATGAAATTAATAGAAGATGAGATGACTCTTTCATCACAGCAGGAAAACTAAAGGGGAGAAAGCTGAATATGGATCAAGGTATTAGATATTTAAAGGCAGTTCAGGTGTATAGCAATGTAGAAATGTTTATCTTGAATCAAGATTAAAATGTACTGTATATTCAAAAATCTTTCAAAGAGGATTATTTCTTAATTTTAAATAGAACTATGAAAATTAAAAAATGTTCCTCTTTACCTTTCCTTAAATGTACAAGCAAAGTTCAGAGACAAAAAAAAAGGAATTCAAGTTTAACATTATCAATCAACAAGCATTGTTTAATGTTTTACTATGTTCTAGATATTAGACTAAGCTCAGAGAAAACAAAAAAATAAGTTAATTAGCCTGTACTATCTAGGAGCATTGTAACAGGAGAAACAACATGTACACGTGTGAGCCTACACATATTGTCTACAAAGTGAATGCAAAGTAGTTTGGGAAGGGAGAACACTTGAGTTGAGAAAATTAGGAAAAACTTCATGTAAGGTGATGCTTGAGCTGAATCCTGAGAGAAACTAAGAATTTTAAAAGGAGAAGCAAAGAGAATGGAGGTTGGTCAGGGATAGAATCCCATTTCTAAGGAACAGAGAAAAAGCCAGTTTGACTGGATCACTGAGTATGGTAATAGTACCATCCAATCTAGCTGAAGAAGGATTAGATCTATTATGAAGAGTTTTAAAGAGATAAATACAAAAAGTTTATATCTAATCCTAAAGGAATAAGAATTAGTGGAGATCATGAGAGGGTGAAGGAAGATAACATAGATGAACATACACTTTTAATAAAATCACTTAAGCAGGTTTTGAAAGATCAGAAGGGAAGGTGGCTAGGAGACAAACTGAGAGTCTGGATTACCTAGGTGAGAGATGATGAAGACTTGGATTGTAGTAAACCTGGATGAGTAGAGGGGAGAGGATATTGCAAGATATGTTGTAGAGACAGAAATGACATGATTTGATAACTGACTAAACCTTGGGTGAATGAGAATGGTAAGTCAAGGAACACTAGAAAAATGTGGAGTCATCCATAATAACTTGGAATTTTAGAACAGTGGTGGGTAGGATAGTGGTTGAGGAGAAAATGATCATTATTCATTTTTAAGCACTTAATATAAAAATTTTAATTTTAACACTTCTATCATCAACTTACACTTCTCTTATTTTAATGACCTTTTCTGCCTTCATTAGTCATAAACTTTATATTCAAAATGTGTCTGAATTTCCCAATATATATATGTATGTATATATATACATATATATATGTATATATATACAAATTTCACTGATCTCAGCCCTTCTTCAGACAATATTTACAGTCTACACTTGCAACTGAGGCAATGCATTCAAAAACATGAATTCACATACTTAATAGGACTCTATAAATAGATTATTGTTATTTTCTCCTCTCCTACATTTAACTTTATGATATAATTTGTGTAGTTATACATTTGTGTAAAATAATTTAAGTTTTTACTTCTTAGGTTTTCCAGTTAAGATGGTGTTTAAGGGGGCAGCTAGATGGTGCAGTGGATAGAGCACTAGCCCTGGAGTCAGGAGGACCTGAATTCAAATCTGACCTCAGACACTAAGTAATTGCCTAGGTGTTTGACCTTGGGCAAGTCACTCTTAACTCCATTGCCATAAATAAATAAAAAATTTTATGAAAAGATGTTGTTTAGTCATTTTTCAGTCATGTCCAACTCTTTGAGACTTCATTTGGGATTTTCTTGGCAAAGATACTGAAGTAGTTTGCCATTTCCTTCTCCAGCTCATTTTCCAGATGAGGAAACTGAAACAGGATTAAGTTATTTGCCCAGGGTTACACAGATAGTAAGGGACTGAGGTCACATTTGAACTTAGAAAGATTAACTCTTCATGACTTAAGGTCTGACATTTTATCCATTGCACCACCTAGTTGCCCCAAGATGAATATAACTGAAATTTAAAAAAATATGTATCCTACTACTTTTGATGCCCTAACTAAAATAGTACCATAAAATGGTTTGAGGTCTGAAAGTTAAGCTTGTGTTTTGGAAAAGGAATCTACCACTTATAGCTATGTGGTCATGGACGAAGTCTTTTCATTTTTCTCATTCTCGGGATCCAAATATATAAAATAAGGTTGAAAATATCTGTTTCACAAGATTATGGGAAATGTGCTTTGTAAACCTTACAACTCTATTTAAGAGTTTCTAGACAAGAGGAACTTCTGATTAAGATGATGACATGAAAAAAGGTCCAACTCTTCCTCATCTCCAGAAAGCGCTAGTAAATATGGATCCTGAAAGTGATTCTTTTTTCTAAAAAAATAGAAAGAAAGGTAAAGTACCATTGAAGACAGAGTATTTATGCCAGGGAACCTTGCAAAATTCTGCAAAAGGATCATGGCAGCAGCCAGTGATTTGATCAGAGAAGTCACAAGCCAGCACAGGCTCTGGTAATCAAGCTACCTGACTCAGATTTCAGTTTTGGAATATCAGAATAGAAGTGGATGAACAGAATTGGTTCCCATAGGTCACAGCATGAAGGTGAAGAGGCCCAGTCTTCCAATTATTGGACAACTAGAATCCACAGCAGGAGACAAGGCTAATTCAGAGATTGAAGTCTAAGGCCAGGGGTTACTGTACCGGCAGCTTGCAGTTTAATTTTCAATTTGCTATTTGAATCAATCAATAAGTACAGCTTTGTATCAAGTACTGTGTTAAGTGAATATAAAGAATGAAACAGTTGCTATGTTCAAGAAATGTATATTCTAACAGGAGAGAGAAATATATATAAGAAATAAAAATAATAGCTAAATTTTATATAGTGCTTTTAGATTGGCAAAGCATTTGAATTATTTTCTGATCATCACAATAATACTGTGATGAAAATGTATACAGAATAACTATAAAAAAGAATGAATATGAAGTAGTTCAATAAAAAATGGTTTGAGAGAGAGCACATTATCTATCAGTTGTGAGAATCTGAAAAGACTTCATGGGGAAAGTGATATCTGAACTCTGCACTGATAAAAACAAGGAATTTTATGAGATAGAGGTGAAAAGAATAGATTTCAGGCAAAGAGAAGGCCATTGCAAACACAAAGAGATTAGAGATGTGTTGGCATAGCCCCATCCTTCATTTATCCTACCATCTCCTCAAACTGTCATCCCATATATCTCCTCTCCTTTTATTCAGTCAAAGTTCTTGATAAATTTGTCTATACCAGTAGTGTCAAAGTCAGAAACAAAGGCCATTAAATCATACATAAGGATCCTTGTGGGCTGCACAAGGACTTAGAAAATTATATATAAAAATTATCTCTATTTTGTTGTATTTTATTTCTTTTGTTGAATATATATGTATGCATATATATGCATACATATATCTCCCAATTACATTTTAATCTGATCTGACCACATTAGAGAATGTTTTGGTTCCCTTCACACCTAATGTTCAGATACCCATGATCAACACTCAATGCCTCTACTTCCTCTTTACTCATTGTTCAACCCTTTTCTAATAAGACTTTTGAATTTGCTCAATTTCTTCTCCAAAAGGGATCACTGATTTCATGATTGCTAAAACTTATCAGTCTTAATCCTTCTCCTAATTATTTTTGTATAGATTTTTCTTTTTTTTAACATAAGAAAATTTTAAACTTTTGCTGAGACATATACTGCTAATAAATAGGAAGGGGAAGTTTCATATAATCCCTCTACCTCTTCAAAACCTTGTGGACAAGTTCACACTTGATCCAGTCACTACATAATAAGTTCACTTTCAAATGCAATATAGTTAAGGGATAGATGAATCTGTGTCTCTTACATACTGCTGAGATCAGATGATTGCACTTCCAATGATGCACTTCCTGGCCACAAAAACCTAGCTTGGACTCTGCTTCCAGATTTCTTGGTAACTTGGTTTTCCGACTTTTCAAAGTTTACAAAATGATAAACAATTTAGCTTTGTGTGAATCTTTATTTTTATTTATGTTTTTGGTAAACAGCATATTGGAGGTTTTATTTTCTAATGCTGAAGTTCAGGTGAATTAAAAAAAGGAAGGAGAGAAATCATGATTTCAGACAAGGCAATAGCAAAAATAGACATGGTTAAAAGGAATGGACAGGGAAATTTTAATATTATTAAAACATCATCGACAATTGAATATTTTAAATACTGAATATTTAATATATGTAGTACTTAGCACAGTGTTTAATACATAGTAGCAACACTTAATACATGTTAATTTACTTATAACTAATATATCTGTGCCTAATGATAGAGCAGCTAAATACTTGCTGGAAAAAACTCATCTTCCTACAAGATCAAATTAATTTTAAAACTCATAATCTCCTTACTATACCTTCCCCAAAGGCCTCTTACTCCTTCTGATTAGAGAAGATAATAGATAGCCATAGGAAACCACCTCCCAGATCTTCTAAGGAGGGGACCAATGAAAGATACTTCATCATTTCCCACCTAACTGAAAGACTTTATCATGTGGTTTGCTGGGTACTTTCTTTTCTCTCTACCTTCCCCTATACTACACTTCTTTCAGTTACTTTCTATGTTTGTATTCCTAAAGAAAGAAAAAAGGGAAAAAAGAGGAAGGAAGGAAAGGAGAGAGAGAGAGAGAGAAAGAGAGAGAGAGAGAGAGAGAGAGAGAGAGAGAGAGAGAGAGAGAGAGAGAGATTTGGATCAGGATGACTTGAGATGGCCTTCAGGAATTTAATAAATGTTTATTGACTGAATAACTAGAAAACTATTTGAATTGAAGGAGTATTCAGCAAAACTAAAATAGGTATTGTCCTCAATGACTCCTTGTCAGAACTAAACAAATTTAACAGCAAAAAAAAAGCTTAAGGAAACAGTTAAAAAACCAAAGAGAAATTTTTTTAAGTTAAATGTGATAGATCTCTGGTAAGTACTGAAGAGGAAAAGAAAGGAATATATGTATATTGATAGTGCATGACACATTTACAACAATTTACCAATTGCTCAGGTATTTAAATTTCATAAAATGCAGAAAAGCAAAATATTCAATACCTTATTAATTGAACATAATTTAATCAGTCTAACTTTTGGGGGTTTTTTTGTTATTTCTTTTCACAAGGCAATGGGATTAGATGACTTGCCCAGGGTCACACAGCTAGGTGATTATTAAGTGTCTTAGGCTGGATTTGAACTCAGGTCATCCTGACTCCAGGACCAGTGCTCTATCCACTGCATCACTTAGCTGACCAATCAGTCTAAATTATTTTTTTAATTTTATTTTTTTATTCTCATTTTGTACAAATTTTTTTACATTAATAAAATGTTCTTGTTTAAGAGTAAATGAAATACCCCCCTTCCCCCCATGAATATAGACTTGCTTGAGCAATAAAGGGGAGAGAAAAAAAATTAAAATAAAAAAATAGTAATAATTGTAAGTATGGCCAGGCGACTCAATGGACGGAGCCCCAGCCCTGGAGCCACAAGCACCTGAGCCCACATCCAGCCCCGTAGACCCAACAATCACCCAGCCGTGTGACATGCAAGCCACCTGATCCCCACTGCCCTGCAAAAACAAAAAAGAAGAAAAAAAAGACACAAAATAAAATAAAATAGTAATAATAGTAGGGGTGGCTGGGTGGCGGACAGAGCATTGGCCCTTGAATCAGAAGCACCCAGGTCCAAATCTGGCCTCAGACACCCAAAGACCACCCTGCTATGTGGCCACAGGCAGGCCACCCAGCCCCATTTGCCCTGCACCCTCCCCCAAATAATAATAATAAAAAATGTGCTTCAGTCTTTGTTCCAACACCAACAACTCTGTCGTGGGTGGATCACATTCTTTATGGAAATTCCATCGCAAAAGTTACTTCCATATTTTTCCACCATTGCCATTGCTGATTGCAACTCCCTCCTTTCTTATTTCTCCATTACCATGTACTATATTTTCTCTCTCCTTTCACTCTGACTCTGCTGTAGGGTCGCTGAGTAGCGCAGCAGACAGATCCCTGGTCCTGGGGCCAAGAAGCCCCGAGCCCCCATACCACCCCTTAGGCCCAGCATCCACCTGGCTCTATGGTCCTGGACAGGCCTTCCAATCCCAGCCCCTTGCAAGAAGTAAAAAAGAAAATGTGTTATATCTGACCACTGTCCCCCCATGGTCCATCCTCTCCTCCTTTATTCACATCCCCACCCCTTCCCCCTGCTCCCCCCCTCCTTCTTACTCCAGTTGTCTATACCCCATTGAGTATATATGCTGTTTCCTCTCCTAGTCACCTCTGATGAGAACAAAGGTTCCCTCATTCCCCTTTGCCTCCCCCCCCTTCCATATTATTGCAATAGCTCATTGTAATAAAGAAAAATCTTATTATATGAAATATCTTGGCCTATTCCCCCTCTCCTTCTTCTTTCTCCCATTACATTTCCCTTTTTTTTTCTATTGACTCCATTTTTACACCATATTTTATCTTCGAATTCAGCTTTCTCCTGTGCTTCAACTATAAAAGCTCCCTCTACCTGCTCTATTAGCTGAGAAGGTTCATATGAATATTATCAGTGTCATTTTTCTGTGCAGGAATACATGCAGTTCATCATCATTAAGTCCCTCATATTTTCCCCCTCTCCTCCAATCTCCATGCTTCACCTGAGTCCTGTATCTGAAGATCAAACCTTCTGTTTAGCTCTGGCCATTCCAACAGGACCATTTGAAATTCCCCTGGTTCATTGAAAGTCCATCTTTTCCCCTGGAAGAGGACACTCAGCCTTGCTGGGTAGTTCATTCTTGGCTGCATTCTAAGCTCTTTTGCCTTCCGGTATATTATATGCCAAGCCCTCCGAGCTTCCAATGTAGTTGCTGCTAAGTCCTGTGTGATCCTGACTGCAGCTCCACGATATTTGAACTGTGTCCTTCTGGCTGCTTGTAACATTTTCTCTTTGACTTGGGAGTTCTGGAACTTGGCTGTAATATTTCTAGGGGTCGTTTTTTTGGGATCTCTTTCTCGGGGGGATTGGTGGATACTCTCCATTTCTATTTTGCCCTCTGCTTCTAGAATATCAGGGCAATTTTCCTGTAGTAATTCTTTGAAAATGATGTCCAGGCTCTTTTCCTGATCATGACTTTCAGGTATTCTAATAATTTTTAAATTATCTTTCCTAAGTCTGTTTTCTATATCAGTTGTTTTTCCAATGAGATATTTCACATTTTCTTCTAATTTTTCATTTTTTTTGGTTTTGAAGTATTGATTCCTGATTTCTGGTAAATTCATCGATCTCCCTGAATTCTATTCTTTGTCTGAAGGATTTGTTTTCCTCAGAGAGTTTTCTTATCTCTTTTTCCATCTGGCCAATTTTGCTTTTTAAAGCATTCTTCTCCTCAATAACTTTTTGAACTGTTTTATCCATTTGACCTAAGCTGGTTTTTAGCATGCTATTTTCTTCAGCCTGTTTTTGGATTTCTTTGACTAAGCTGCTGACTTCATTTTTATGTTTTTCCTGCATCTCTCTCATGTCTTTTCCCAGTTTTTCTTCTAACTCCCTCATTTGATTTTCAAAGTCTTTTTTGTGCTCTGTCATAGCTTGATCCCAGTTTCTGTTTTTCTGGGAGTCTTTAGATGCAGGAGCTTGTGTTTCCTCATCTTCAGACTGAGTATATTCATCCTTCTTGGGATCATAGATAATATATTTCTCAATGGTGTTCCTCTTTTTTCTCTGCTTGCTCATTTTCCCAGCCTAAGCCTGTTTTGGGGGTGCTTCCTGAGCTTTTGGGGCACTCCCACAAGGGTCTCAGTGTGTTAGGCTCTGTCCTCCCTCTTGGTCTGTCTGTGAATAACCATATGAGCTCCTGTCTGCCACAGGCCTGAGGTGGAGGGGGCCGCTGCTGTTCTGTGTGGGGGCCTCAACTGCGATCAGTATCTGAATGTGTTCAGAGCCCCAGAGTCCTGTTCCAGGGGCAGAGGACAGAGCTCTGCAGTCTCTCTCTCTCTCTTCCCAGTCTAAATTATTAAAAAAAGTTTTGAATAAAGTATTCAAACTTAGAGCCTATATAATTTAAACTTAAATAATTGGGGTGGAGTGTGGTAAAAGAAAGAGAACTGTTATTATGCACATCCTATATGCCAGGAACTCCACTAAACACTTTATAGATATAATTTAATTTGCTCCTTAGAACAACCCTAGGAGGTAGATGCTATTATTATTATTATTTCCATTTTACACTAAAGGAAACTGAGGCAGAAAAAAGCCTAAGTGACTTGCCCAGAATCACAAAGGTGGCAAATAGTTGAATTTGAATTTGAACTCTGGTCTTCCTGACTTTAGACCTAGTGCTCTATCCACTGTGCTATCTAGATAATGGATTAAAGAATAAAAAATAGAATTGATAATTTCATAAAATAAAATTAAAATGAGGTAAAATAGCAAAATTTTGGGGGTGCAGCCAAACCAGTTGTGAGGTGAAAATGTAAACTTCTGATACAAACAATTAATTATTCATCAATCCTTTAAAAGGAGAGAAAAATCTAGTTCACAATTTCAAAAATGAATGAGGATTCACAATAAATTAAATTATTAGAAACTTTTTTCACAGAAAAATAAATGAATGTTTATATATGTAATAATAAATATGATAATATAAATAAAAAAACCATAAATTATATAGCTTATGGTTCATTAATATAGAAAATGGCTGCCATTCTCAGAAAAAGAAGTTGAGCAAATTATAAAGATAATTGCCAAAAGGAAAAAAAAACAGGAAAAATGGATTCTATCAAATATTCTAAGAAGAACTAATGTCAATATTAAATAAATTGCAAATATAGGGAAAGATGCCATTCTAATAAACTCTTTTTATGAAGCAGATATTGGCAGTTAGGTGGTACAATGGTAATAGCACTAGGTTTGGAGTCAGGAGGACTGATCTTCATCGGTTCAAATCCAGCCTCAGATGTTCATTAACTGTATAACACTGGTTAAGTCATTTAACCTACTTTACTTCAGTTCCTCATCTGTAAAATGAGCTGGAGAAGGAAAGAGAAAGTCAAGCAAACCACAAATGGTGTCACAAAAAGTCAGATGAATGAAAAGCACCACGACCAATAAATGAAGCAAGTATTACTGGAAGACATAAAGCAGAGAAAGATATAGATCAGTATCTCTAATACATATTAATGTGAGCATATTAAAGAAAATATAAACAAACTGTTTTCAACAATGTATTTAAAATTATACATATATATATATATATATATATATATATTTATTTATTTATATATACTATCACCAAATTGAACTTATACCAGAAATAAAGATTTGGTTTGCTATTAAGATAATCATAAGCCTAATGGACCATATGAATAACAAAATCTAAATCACAGGATTACAAGAGTAAATGTAAAAAAAATCTTTCACTAAAACCTTCCTATTAAAAACATTTAAAAGCATAGTATTAAATGGACTATTCCTTCATTTGGCAAATTGTATCTGCATGAACTCCAAAGTTATCTGTAATAGATAAAAGATGGAGTCATTTCCAATAAGGCCAGGGATAAAGCAAAGACATTTATTATCCCTGTTATTATTTTATGCAGTTCTAGAAAAGCTTGCTATAACCATATGACAACAAATTTAAGAAATGAGAATAGTCAAAGATGAAACAAAATTATTTATTTTTGCAAATGGCATGATTGTTTACTGAGATAACCATTGAACTTAAACTAAAACATAACTGAAACAAAGTACTTCAACATATCAGCAATATATAAAATGAACTCAAACAAATGAGTACTATTTTGTTTATATAAAAAAATCAGAAGCAGATAAACGAATTCTGTTCAAAATAATTGCAAGTGAACTAGGGTGATGACTATCTACATGGAGAAAAGGGGAAAAATGTATGAGGATTGTTTTGGAGGTAGGAAAAAGTTCGCAACAAATTGGATATAGAAAATGAGAGAAAGTCAAGAGTCAAGAATAATGCCAAGCTTGAAAACCAGGATATCTGAAGAGATGGTGGTGCATATACTTAAGTATATATTGTGTGTCAAACTATATAAACTCTATATAAATATAAACATGTGTATGCATATCTGTCTTTCTGTATATATATCTTCAGAGAAATATATGACTTGAAATAGCAAGAGCTAAAGATCGATAACGATATGCTTCATCAAAATATGCACACTGTCAAGGGATTTAAATGTAAGTCCCTAGAACATTGGGCGAACTCCTTGTGATGAGCTTAGATGAGAGAGCATGGATGGATTATAATTCATATCATTGGAAGGAGTATCCACATTGAAAGGATCAGAGATTTATTGGCATATCAAAGCATATGTTATAAAAATTTATATTATATATACATATATATGTATCTATATAAAAGCATGGACTTGGAAGTTATGCCTATAGGAAGTGATTTTCTCAATATGTAGTCACTGATCAAAATGCTACTATGAAGTTTGCATCTGGGAAAGATGAATTATTTGACAAAAGTGGAAGACAAAGAAATCTTACTAACAATTCTCTACCAAATTCACAACCAACATTTGCATATTCAAAATCTATCCCCTCTGATCTCTTCTAATTCTAAAAATCTATGATTCTAACTCTAAGAAGAAAAGTCAAGTTATAGAAAACATAAGGCAAGCATTATGTAGAAATGAATATCCATCATTTTTATAACAGAATAATATTCAATATTTTAGGTTATTTTAAAATGAAATGCCATCAGAGATTATGACATAGAAGTAAGATGTACAGTATTCATCTGATATTACCCTCCAAATAAAATAAATTATATTACATAAAACAATTAGTCAATAAATCAAATAAAAAAAATAATTAAAAAAATCATTTGCAAGTAATTTCATCATAGTGACTTTGTTATCTTACATGAATTAATGATGTCATAAAATATTTATTCTAACATATTCCAGTGAAACTAGTACACATTTTACTATTGTATAGCAAATGGCTTTCATATGCAACCTGAAAAAGCTACATTTACTCAGTTAAAAATATCACATTTGAAAGTTTCATTTATTTCCCACATATCAGAGTGAAATTTAAGTATTTCGAGCTATTATCTTTTTTTACCACATTATTATTATTATTATGCAATTTAATTTATTCTTTTCAGGTACTTCTTTAAAAGTTTTTATTATGAATTTCATAACAAATACAAAAAAAACCCCAAAATTACTTAAGTCTGAATTTCACCAAATCACTTCAACTTCTCTGATTTTTTGAATAATTTCTTAATACTCACACTTTGATAATTGCATATCTTACTTTTATTACATAATATTTGTCAAATAAATCTTCTTTTTCTGTAAACTGATGAAGAAACAGATTCTCCCCCCTCTCCTGAAGATTACAGAAACTATTTTGTGAGGAGAGAAACTAATTAAAACGGTAAAATTCTTTGAGGAAAATAACTTTTTTGAAAATATTAGGAAATTTTAAATGGTATACATTCAAGTCCTCAGAGAATACTGCATGATCACTGATATTCAAATTTTAAAATATTACGACCTTTCAATCTAGAAAAAATTCAAATTATCACAAACAATGAATTGAAAATTTAAATTAAGCTGGGTTTTCACAACAGCTATGGAATTTCCATAAATGTAGATAGTTTTCATTGTCAACATACAAAAGAAAAAATTTACCAATTTCTGAACTGACCATAGAAAACTTTTTAAAAAATATTATAGATTCCTTTAAGAATACAAGTATACTATTTCAGCCATTTGAAAACAATATAACAGTTTACTACAGGTTTTTAGGGACATACATCTAAATACCAATCCAAAGGATGAAAAACTGATAGGTTCTCAATTTCCTCATCTTTAAAAAACTTTTTTCAGTGTCAGCACAATGTAAGGAAATTGATACAAAAATAATGCTGAAATATTTTTCTAAAATTTACAAGTACTGCTAAGGTATGTGAAGTTATGGCCACAATACACAATACAAAAACCTCAATACAGAACTGCTAAATGTGAAGTTTGGCCAATGTTTCCAAGACTATCAGAAGAAAAAATAAGCCATATTTTTCATTAACATGCCCTAATAGCATGATTCATAGCTCATGTGATGTATAATTGTCAACAATCATCCTGTCAGTACAATGAAGGGAAGACAGACCAACTCTTTTGTTGTCTCAACTCCCACATAAATGGAATCATACATACCTGCCCATACCAACTATAGTCCAGCATCGTACAACTGGGAAAACCAAGACTTTCAGTACTCAGAATTAGAGGGTGAATATGAGTTGCTTCATTCAGTAGGATAATTATGGGTGAGCTGCTACTTTGCCTTCCAGAGGAGTGGGCTTCCTTCTACCATCTGCTTCTTACTCAACCACCAGCACTGCTACAATCAGAGCTTTGTTGCAATGTTGTGCTCTTACAGCTCAACTCTGTTGATAATGAACCTGAACCCATTATTTTGAGTCAATGAATTGAGAGAAATAGGGCAAAGAATGAAAGCCACAGGGCCAATTACCAGCATTCTTTGATGTATTACTAGCTAGCACCCACCAAATCACTTTATGTCTTTGTCTTGATCCCCTCTGTTATTCATTAATTATTCTAGAAGGGTTAGAGTTCAGATAGCTAATTGCCCAGCAGTCTTACTTGGTGGGGATTCTCCCTATACTGACACTTTCCCCAACTGTGCCCAGCCACCTTGTATTACGCCAATTAATCCAATTCTTGGCATTTTTTACACGGTCTTCCAGGTTCTTTTCATGCTTTGCCTAAAAGATTTTCATGGGTCCTGCCTATGATAAAGGCCCAAAATAGCTTTGGGAACCAGGTGAAACATATTTTCTAGTTACAGAATTTTCTGCTTTCTCAGGTACAATTATATTTTTTTGTACAATATCTTTGTTGTAATCACAGTTCTAGACATTTTAATAGGATTAAAAACAGAAGATCTTTGTTAACAAGCTCATGAATTTTTAATAATACTGTATTTTACATTTCAGTCTCCTCCACCAAAGGTCATGAAATTCTCAAATAACAGTCATTATCTCTGCTTGTGTATCAAGATCTGAATGGAGAACCTTTAACAAATTTGTTTTTTTCTAGTAATTTTGTTATGGTTTTCCCTAATTTCTTCCTTATCTTCTGAGGAGACATGACATATTTTAAATAAACTCACCATAAAGTGTCCATAATTTTTTTAATTTGAGAATTATCTATAATAACTGGACAGGTGAGATGAGGAAAAGAGAGACTCCTATGTCTCTCTTCCACATCTCTGCCCCAGAAGCTACCAAATACAGAGTGGATGCTTGGTTGATAGAATTTATTACTGGATTATATACTTTGTGGCCACTTAATAAATTTTTACTCTTGGTGTAGAAGATATCATCAATTTTAATGTTAGAGAGAAGATAGTATCTTTTTAAGACAATATCTTTTTAGTGAAGAATTATAATAGAAGTTTGTAGTTACTAGTGATGCTCATTGATGGATCCATGTCTCACTGATGTAATTCTTCTCTTCCCATGAAGCTTTGAGATCATCCCCACATGCTAGAGTCCTCCATCTAGAAATTTAAATATTTTATGAATACCAATAGAGTCATCAAGATATTTCTCTCTTATTACTTGCTCTCACTACATGACTACCTCCTGGACTGGTCCTGACTCAGTCCAGTTTCCTGGTAAGTTTGATAATAGAAGGGAATGTGACATTTGTGAGTGATCAACAGTTAACAAAACAAGATTTATTTAACTATGGCAGCAAAATGCCAGTGTGCTATCTACTGTTCCATCCAGCTGCTGCTATCTCCTCAATGATACCTTGAGTTGAATCAGCTGAGACAAGCTTCCTTGTTTGAATTGTCCATTGTTGTCCACTGGTCAAATAAATCTCACTGCATATGATCAATTAGTTCCTATTTAAGTTTTAGGTATACTCTCAGAAAAGGGTAAAAAGGATATTACTCCATTTTTTTTCTTTTTTGATGAGGCAATCAGGGTTAGGTGACTTGCCCAGGGTCACACAGCTAGTAAGTGTCTGGAGGATGGATTTGACTCTAGAGACAGTGTACTATCTACTGTTCCATCCAGCTGCTGCTGTCTCCTCAATGACACCTTGAGTTGAGTCAGCTGAGACAAGCTTGCTTGTTTGAATTGTCCATTGTTGTCCACTAGTCAAGCATCAGAGAGTTCCTATAGCTGCTTAGCGCTCAGAGGAAATAGCATCAACAGTACATCCCCTAAGTCGACAAATTCTTCAAGTATGTCTCAATATTTATAAAAGAAAGGGGCAGCTAGGTGGTGCAGTGGATAGAGCACCAGCTTTGGAGTCAGGAGTACCTGGGTTCAAATCCAGCCTCAAACACTTAATAATTAGCTAGCTGTGTGGCCTTGGACAAGCCACTTAACCCCATTGCCTTGAAAAAAATATAAAAATATATTTACTAAAGAAAAATTGACAAAAGGAAGAAGGTTTAGAATAGACCGCCAATCTACCTCACATTCCAATTATTCATTTACTGGATGATTTCTTTAGAATCATGTTTTATCTGTAAAACCTCATTGGTAATAAATTCCAACCTATCTATACAAAAACTGTATAAATCTTCCAAGGTATTTATGGAGTATAAATCTTAAAAATCTCTATTTTTATAGATTTTTGCTGGTGTCAGGTATAATCTTATTTACTGCTCCAAGTCAGTAACACAAATCCAGTACTTCACAATCAGGTCAAAAGAACAGCTTCATAACTGAATATCTAACATTAAAATATTGTTAATACTCCAGAGCAGAGAGCAGTTGAGAAAGATAAAAGGAGAAAAATTATTTATAGATTTCATTTTGGGTAAGAAGAATATGAATAGTGTCAAAATGAATCTAAACTTTAGAATTATTGATATCATTTTGTTAGACTAACTATCCTCTTCTGTCATTAGTCTCCATCATTAGGTAAAAGTGTGTGTAAAATATACCTGGTTTTTCTAGTCAAGGCATCATCAGCAACTCAACTTTTTAGATTGACCTTTTGGCAAAGCTAGCACAAAAACAATCAACCATGAATTCAGTTATTAACTGCATCCTTTGAAACTCTCTCATAAGATAACATAAGACCACAAAAATAGTTCCATGAATTAATTTTTTCTTACATAGATACATTTCTGCTGAAAACATACATCTTTCAGGGTCTGTGGTTTGCCTGTTCTCCATTTGTTTTAAAAAGGTCAATTACTCATTTTTTAAATCTCACTTCTTTCACATCTGATTTATAAAGATATCAAGCTATTTTCCCCTTATGAAAATTTAAGAGTAAAGGATAACACTCTTGTTTTCACATTAATGGCTTTCTACTTTCTATTTGCAAATTCTATACATTAGATGACAATGGTGTTATGTACCAACTTTAACTTCCCAAAGCTTTAAAGGTTTTGTTAATCATCAATTATTTCTCTTCTGTTCATCAAGTGAAATAAATCTCACTGTATATGATCAATTAGTTTCTATTTAAGTTTTAGGTATATTCTCAGAAAAGGGTAAAAAGGATATTACTCCATTTTTTTTCTTTTTTGATGAGGCAATCAGGGTTAGGTGACTTGCCCAGGGTCACACAGTTAGTAAGTGACAAGTGTCTGGAAGATAGATTTGACTCTAGGGCCAGTGTGCTATCTACTGTTCCATCCAGCTGCTGCTGTCTCCTCCATTTCCTGTTGTTTAATTGTTCATTTGTTTCAGTTATGTCTGACTTTTCATGACAAGATTTGAGGGTTTTCCTGGCAAAGATACTGGATTGATTTGCCATTTCCTTTTCCAGCTCATTTTACACATGAGGGAAACTGAGGCAAACAAGATAAAGTGATTCCTTCACTCAGAGTCACACAACCTGTAAATGTCTAAGGCTGGAATTAAACTCAGGATGATGAGTCTTTCTGACTTCAGACTCAGCACTCCATCTACCATGTCACCTAGCTGCCCATATTAACTTTCAACAAAAATGGATATAAAATATAGACTTTTCTTTTTTGTCTGCCCTCTCCCTCTCTTGTTTTCAAAACTGTTATGTTTGCCTATAGTGAAATATTTTGATACAGTGGTGATACAGTGGATAGAGTGCTGAGCTAAGAGTTAGGAAAACCTGAATTCAAATTCATCCTAGGACACTTGCTAGTTATTTGACCCCCAAGCAAGTCACTGAACTTCTGTCTGCCCCAGTTTCTTATAATACGGGGATGATAATAACAATGCTTACCTACCTACCCAGGTTGTTGTGAGAATCAAGTGAGATATTTATAAAGTTCTCAGCACATTTCCTAGTATTTAGTTGGTGCTTCTTCCCTCCTTTTCCCTTCACTTCTCTTATTTCTTCTCAAGAAATATAAAAGCCTCAGTGAGTTTTTGAGGGGATCTATACTCTTGTTCTTACCAGTTTTAAAAGTTTATTTCTTAAATATTTCTTTTTTTGTTTTCTTTTGTTTTAAATTTTATTTTTTGCACATTACTACAACAGTCATATTGTAAACGGAAATAAAATTTCCCCCACAAAGAAAGAGAAACCGCAATAAAAATAAAGTGAGACCAAAAAAAAGTGTGCTTCAGTCTGTATTCAGATATCATCAGCTCTTTCTTTGGGATGGATGGCATTCTTTATCATAAGTACATCAGAGAAATTATTTCAGTATTTTTTCCTAAGTTACTATTGCTAGTTTTATTTCCTTCCATCTATTTCTCCCCACCCCCATTTATTCTATGCTCTCTCTCGCCTTTCACCCTGTCCCTCCTCAAAAGTGTGCTGTATCTGACTACCCTCTCCCATGATCTTCCCTCTCTTCTATCACCTACACCATCCCTTCCCCTGTCCCCTTTCTCCCATCCCTTTCCTCTCCTTTTTTTTCCTCTAAGGTAAGATAGATTTCTATACACTATTGAGTGTGTATGTTATTTCCTTTCTAGTCACTTCCAATTAGAGTGAAGGCTCATTCATTGCCCTTCACCTTCCCCCCCTTCCACTCCATTGCAAAAACTTTATCTTGATTTTTTTGTAAAATATCTTAGCCCATTTAACTTCTCCTTTCCCTTTCTCCCAGTACATTCCTTTTTCACCCATTAACTTTATAATATATTATAAATTATTATATTTATTTATCTTTATAATATATTATATCTTCATATTCAGGTCCCTCCTGTGCCATATATATATATATATATATATATATATATATATATATATATATGTATACATATATATATATACACACACACGCACACACACACACACACACATTGTATGTGTGTGCATACTCCTTCTAATTGCCCTAAATACCCTAAATAAATGAGAAGATTCATCTGAGTTATCTGTATCATCTTCTCAAGCAGGAATATATACAGTTCAACATCATTAAATTCCTCATAATTTGCCCTTCCCATCCACCCTCTCAAGTACAGGACTCATCCTCCTGAGTCCTGTACTTGAAGATCAAACTTTCTATTCATCTCTGGTCATTTCAACAGGAAAGTTTGAAAGTCTTCTATTACAAAGAATATTCATCTTTTCCCCTGAAAGAGGATATTCAGTTTTGCTGGGTGGTTGATTCGCAGTTTTAATCCAAGCTCTTTTGCCTTCCAGAATAAAATATTCCAAGTCCTACGAGCCCTTAATATAGACTGCTCTGGTTTATGGATGACCACAAACACTCTGCTCTGTCCTGGAACCATAAAGAAGGTCCCTGCTCTACTATGGTAGTAAAATTCTTTTTTTTCCTGAAACTGGGGCCCAGACTGCGACCTAGATCTGCATATGGGCAAAGCAACAGAGTTTTGCCTCAGAGTTAGCAAAGAGAACTTTGAATTCCCCCCCAGCTCCCTTAATGTCCATGGGATGAGTGATCTGGAAGCAAATGTGGGGTATCTCCCAGCCAGGTGGTTCCCTAGGTCTGTTCCTGGTTCCAAGGGCTGGGTCTATGCTGAGGACTGCGCTGGCCTGGGCTCTGTGGTCACTCTGGTGAAGAAGAGTGCTGACTTTTCAATTTATCCTTGGCAATTCCTGGGCTGAGAGGTGTGGAAACTTCTGCCTTGGACTCAGGTGCCCCCAGGGATGCTGACACTCCAAGGATTGTTCCTGGATGTCTGGAGTTGGTTGCTCAGGTCCATGCTGGGGACCTTTCTAATCCCTGATGTAACAGATCTTTCTCCGGGATCTTCCAAGTTGTTTTGGGCTGTCAAATTATTTCACTCAGTCTTTCTATGGGTTCTGTCACTCTAGAATTTGGTTAGAGGAATTATTTAAAGGTATTTGAAAGTAAGATTGGGGGGAAATTGTAAAACTCAAATAATATCTTTAATAAAAATTAATTTAAAAAATAAAAAAAAATAAAGGTATTTGGAGTGGTTTGGGAGAGAACTCCAGAAGTCCCTGCCTTCACCCTGCCAACCTAGCTCCTCCCCCTAAATATTTCTTTTTATATTTTATTTCTTTTTTTTTTTTTTTAGGTTTTTGCAAGGCAAACGGGGTTAAGTGGCTTGCCCAAGGCCACACGGCTAGGTAATTATTAAGTGTCTGAGACCGGATTTGAACCCAGGTACTCCTGACTCCAGGGCCGGTGCTTTATCCACTACGCCACCTAGCCACCCTAAATATTTCTTTATAGTTAAATAGAAACACATGTAATATAGTATAACATAATATACTATAATAAATATGCAATATTTACCTATTTCTTTATATTTTTTGTTCTGCTGTGGAGTTGGTTTACTCTGAGCTTGCATTAAAATCCCCAAATATTTAATCACACAAATTGTAATCTACTTACAATTTCATTATACTCTACTTTGATTTTCCATGACTTTTTTAGGGCTTTCAATCTTATATAATAGATATATTAATGGTTTAGGTGAAAGAGGATAAGAACTCGAATCAACATGTTAGATATAGGAAAACCATCCCCCACAACTCCCAACAAATCCATTTACTACAGAATTTCTTTGAGACCAGAAAAAGATATTATGAAATGTTGAATAAATAAGACTTTGGTATTGAAGGGATTATGAAAAAGCAGGTACACATATTATGAATTTGTCAAGTCATTCTACAAAGTAAATTATGATTATGATATAAAATACTGGATAAAGTATCTGTGTTCTTTGACCTAGAGATGCTACCTTTAATTATATACCAGAAAGAGATCAATGGTTTTTAAAACAAAATCCCGGGCAGCTAGGTGACGTAGTGCATAAAGCACCGGCCCTGGAGTCAGGAGTACCTGGGTTCAAATCCGTTCTCAGACACTTAATAATTACCTAGCCGTGTGGCCTTGGGCAAGCCGCTTAACCCCGTTTGCCTTGCAAAAACCTAAAAAAAAAATAAATCCTACATACATTAAAATATTTGTAGCAAATAAACTTTCTAATGAGCTCCAAGCCAATATTTTCTTTTGATCAAGAAGTTATAAGTATAAGATTTTCCAGTGAATAAATTCTCAATACACATCAAAATTGATTTAGAGAATGATCTGGGACACTGAGACATTGGTTATATGACTTACCCAAGGTCATACAGTCAGTGTTTATTAGAGGCAGGTTTTCTCATTCTAAGGTAAATTCATTTTGCCCTACTGCTTCTCAATACCTGAATAAATATTCAGACAGAAATAGTTTAATGTCAAGCACTTCAATGAACCTGACTAGTAGAAAACAGTTCAGTTATTAGAACCTTTCAAAAGACTTGTAATTGTTCTATCCATAGGGTTCATAGGGGGAAAAAAGACAGTGAAACTGTAGTTAAACAAGAATTGGGTTTGGAAAACTTAGTTGTGTGGCCATGGTTAAGTCATTTAACTTCCTGAAGCCTCAGTTTCTTTATTGTAAAACACTGATAATGATATTTATAATACCTATTTCACGTGACTATTACAATAATCAAATGCGAGAATATGTACAGGGTTATATAAATGCCAGTTTTCATTACCTATAATAATCATTTCTAGTGTTCTCAATGTTTTATCTTTATCCTGTAATAATTTTTCAGTGAAGACTTGTACTCACTAATATGTAAGAGAATGAGAGAAAATAGCTATGAATTAGCTAGTGAAGAGAGTTTACTGAGAACTCAGCAGAAGTAAAGAAGTGGACAAGGGTTAAGAGGAGGAGTAAATGTCTTTCAGAGAACTCCTAGGAAGGGCACAACTTTGGTAAAAATTGTTAGTTATTAGATTCTAGTCAGGCACTTTTTTCTATGCCTTTTTCAATTTGTTACAAGTAGGGAAAGCAGATGTGTGGCAAGGAATTTAATTGGTGATGTTATCCACATGTCTCTTGCAATCCAATTCATTATTAATATTAAGCCTAAGGCTAGTAAATGGTTTGTGAAATGGCTAGTGAATGATGTTAAGGTCAATTCATAATTAAGAGCTCAACCTATTTTATAACCAATATTGAGCATGATCTACTGGCAACATAGAGCTGGCCTCTGATTAATGATGATGTCAATACAAGGTTTACCTTTGGCATATATGGGCTTTTGGACCCTGGGATAGTTTCTGGATCTCTGTCCCCAGGCAGCACTGTAAGTTTCAGAGAAAGGTGCTCATCTACATTCATGGGGGATGTCCTTCATCTGGGGCTCCCTAATCTGATAAAGTCACATCTAATAGGCATATATAAGTATGTACACATGTATATATGTAAATATGTGTCTATGTGTCTTTATGAAGCTATGCATTGTATTAGTTCTGCATATGCATATAACATATACATGATATATTTATGTGAACCTATGTGATTCAAAAATATATTAAAACATAAGATACATATTTGGAGAGAAAGAGAGAGACAGAGACAAAGAGGAAAAGGAGAGAAGGGAAGAAAGGAAAGAGAGGAGAGAGAGAGAGAGAAAACATGAGAACATAGAAAGCAGTAGATAGAGAGTTGAATTAAACCTCAGGAAAACCTAGGTTCAAACCATGTTTTTGTGCTTATGTAGCTCCCTAGAATTTATCCACCTGAGACCTACAACAGTTGTGGACTGAATAATTGAAAAGAGCAGAATAGCCTGAATTATCCAGTACTGGGTTTTGAAAGTCAATTTTATTTGTGTAACTATGCTTCATTCTAGTTCTTTAAATATGTAAAGCATTTATAATTTAGCACTTTCCTGAGTCAAAAGACCAGATTCTAATTCTGTCTTGCAGCACTTAAGTCAGAAGAAAACATGATCCACACCAGCACAAGGTGGTATAGACAAATCCAGTACCAGCCTTTAAATGACAAATTTTGTACAGCACCTAGAATATGAAAAACAGTTAGCCTCCTGACTCTATTTACATTTAATCTTTAGATCTAATTAGTAAACTTCTTTAATAATCATTTTCTCTGTTGATATCAACCTCTTAGATTTTGGTGCCACACAGATACACTGCTACCAATCAAGCCAATCATCTGTGTCCCTTTCCCAAAAGAGTGCTTCTCCCCTGCCTAAAGGTTGACCTAATCATCCCTAGGTTGACTGGTGTGACTTCTATTTAACTCTAAATTTGCCTACTACTTTTGTTTTCACTATTTCCATTTACAATACAATAGTTTTCCTTTTTCTTTCATATGCAAAACTTTAGGGAATCTTTGTCTCTTCCAGTTTTCCTTATCTCATTTTCAATTGTTTATTATGTTTAACTTGTATTGAAGATACCTCCATCCATCAGTCTGTCCTGTTTTCTTAAATTACACTGCTACCACCCTAATGTATATCTTCATTTCTACCTATTTAGAGCACTGTAATATTCTTGTATGAATCAAACAATGAATCAACAATTTATTAAGTGACTTCTATGTGCCAGAGAATTTATGCTAGACAATGGACATATACATGCAACCTTTGCCCTCAGGGAGCTTAAATTCTATATGCATATCTATGTATATACATATATTTATAAATATTATACATATATAATATATAAGACATGTTAATGTAATATAAGAATATTCTGTAACACAGAATACATAAAAAAGACAAAATGACTTTAAGAGGTGTCACTGGTTGGGAGGGAGGGACCCTAAGGTGTGTATCATCAAAGACCTTATGTAGGGGTTGGCATTTTAACTGATCATTCTGAGAGGTGAAAGGAAGGAAGGCAGAAAGATGGGAAGGAAGAAGAAAAGGAAAGCAGGAAGGCAGGAAAGAAAGAGTTCATGATATGAGATATGGGCAAGTAAGTGCAAAAGTATAGACTAGAGACAGAAAGTCATATTCAAAGAATAGTAAAAAAAGAAACTCTATTGGCTGAACCAGAGTTCATGAAGAGGAGTTTGGTAAGGGAGATTGAAGGATTTTAAATACTTACAAGCAAATCATATGAGTGATTGGTTGTTCATGTGAAGAACTGAGGTACAATCTCTAAACTTATACATCTTACATTTCCTTTGAGCTGTTTCCATTCTGCTTTGCTCAGAAAGTGCAGCACCCTCTCTGATGAGGACACACCATGCTGGGTGGTCCTGTGTTGGTGTCTCTCATGCTGCACTTGAGAGTGGTTCTAGAGCTGATAGAATTTATTAAGACAATAATTAGCTATGTGTTTTAGAAATATCGCTTGGCAGCTACTTAAAGGATAGAATGGAAAGAGAAGAGACTTGAGACAAGGAAGTGAATAAAAAAGCTCTTACAGTAGTCCAGGTGATGAAACCATGAATTAGGGTGGTGGTCATGTGAGGAAAGAGATGGAGACAAATATAAGAGTTAGTCTTTGAAGTTATTTCCAATTTGGGGGATCTGGTTCATCATAGGAAGTTATCACTGCTCCAAAAGTCTCTTGAATGCAAGAAGATTTCCCCCAGTTTCAGCCTCTCCAATAACAAAGATTACAGCTTTGTTCCATCATCTCAGGCCAAACTGAGTAACAGCTTCTGGTCTAGGAACCTTTAAGCTAAAATTTGGATTAGAGCAAATTTTATAATGATAGCATTTGCCCTGGAAAATGGAACCACTGTGAGGTCTCCAAATAAACTGACCAAAGCCCTTCAAAAGGTGCTATTTAAATGTCCACCAACTTTAGATATTTTTCTCCCTACTAATAGTTGCAATGGTAAATTGGAGCTCATCCCATTGTCTCTAATACATTACCCTTGTGAACTTAGTGGGTCTCAAGTGGATATAATAAATGGTCAAACTGTTTGGGTCTTGTGTTGGACTTTTTGTTGATACCAATTACAACATGAACTTCACCTAGGTGTAAAAGCTTGCAGACCACTGAATTAGCTGTAAAAAGATCAAAACATAGTTCTGGAATTGAAGATTTAAATAAGGAAAAACCTTGGCAAAGGTTCATAAATTCTAAAATAAATATTTTGTTAAGTTTAAAGTATTTCTTATCAAGAATTTTAGCATTTGCCCTTGTACCTAAAATAAATCTTAGGAAGTTTCTCCCTTATTAATATTATAATTTTATTAGACTTTTCTTAAATTTTCAAAAATTTACTTTATTAGTCAATTTAAATTTAATCATATAGATTTCTTAAGTGGATTTTTTCAATATTTACATGTTTCTATTAAAAATCCTTTCATTTCAGGGCCTTGATTACTCACAGCTGCTACTTTACTTAGTTTATAAATTTCTGTAAAAAAATTGTTGAATAACTTCCATCAAATAAGTTTCCATGAGTCTAGGATAAAATGCAAAAGTGTCCAAGGTTAAAGGTCATTATTATTTTTCCTCCCTGGAGAAAATGCAAAAAAACGAAGATTGTTTCCAAAGTCACTGAGCAAATAAATATCCACTAGAGCCACCAGGCCCACTAGACACACTAAACTAGGCTAATCTAATCCTAAATGCAAAGATAAATCTATATAAGTGAATTCTCACCAGTGATTCAACAATTTTAAACTCAAACATAACAGACAATTATTTTAACATCTTTTTTTTTTAAGGATTTTGCAAGGTAATAGGTTTAAGTCAGAGCTAGGGAATTAAGTGTCTGAGGTTGGATTTGAACTCAGGTACTCCTGACTCCAGGGCTGGTGCTCTATCCACTGTGCCACCTAGCTGCCCCTATTTTAACAAATTTTTTTTTATTTTATTTTTTTAGGTTTTGCAAGGCAAACGGGGTTAAGTGGCTTGCCCAAGGCCACACAGCTAGGTAATTATTAAGTGTCTGAGGCCTGATTTGACCCCAGGTACTCCTGACTCCAGGGCCAGTGCTTTATCCACTACGCCACCTAGCCACCCTATTTTAACAAATCTTAAGAAAGATTTGTAATCATTTGTAACAAATATGAAATGGTTTTTGTCTCTTTCTTCTTTCTGACATTTAAATATCTTTTAAGTATCTCTCATATAAATATTAATAAACTAGGTGATATGAGGATACCAAAAGAGTAGAAGACCAGATCTGCCTATTCAAGGCAGATGCTTTTTCCTTGAAACAGTTTCAAGGAAAAGTTACCACAAATATTGGGGATATTGGTGTGTGTGTGTGTGTGTGTGTGTGTGTGTGTGTGTGTGTGTGAATATGTGGGTATAGAGACAAAAAGGAGACAGGAATATTTGCCTCAACACAGAGAAAAACACAGATATATGATAATACAATAGAAATTCAGTAGAGTTGAAGTCAGGAAGCAAAAGTTCAAGTTTCAGAATTGCCATGATCTGGCCTGTGTGACCTTGGTTTGGTCACCTTACTTCTTTTCCACTCCTCTTTCCTTATCTATCAGATTTGGGGGTTGTGCTTCACCTTAAAGATCTCTTCTCTAGATTAGGAGATATACATATATATATATATAATATACATATTATATATATATATATATATATATGTGTGTGTATATGTGTGTGTGTGTTTATAGGCATACATATATATTACTCAAATATACATATGCATATTCAAATATCTGGAAAAGCAGGGAGATAAGGAGGAAGAGAGAGGGAGAGGGAAAGTCTCATTATCTAATTTTACACCTTAATGAATGTTTGCAAATGTACCTCAATATCCCCTTCAGAACCGTAAATCCATTACCTTTCTGTAATGCATACTATGTTTAATCATCAGACTTCTGGAATCATGAATACTCATTATTTTGAAATCTTACAGTTTTTCAAGATGCTTTGATAGTATTGTTATTGCATAAATTGTTCACTTGTTTCTGCTCATTTTATTTGTTATTTTATAAAAATCCTCAAAATTAATTCTTTTACAATATTGATTTTAAAGTATAAATTGTTCTTCTGATTCTGTATCATATAAGTTCATATAAATGTTTCCATGTATCTTTGAAATCATCCACTTCCTCATTTCTCATTGGCTTAGACTTTTTCCCTTAATAATCTTAGAATTATGAACTATATGAGAGAAAACTGCTACAAAGTTTTTTTGTCAGTTGTTTTCTTTCTAATTGTAGCTTTATTAGATGTGCTTGTGTAAACTTTTAAATTTTATGTAATAAAAATTATGTACATATATAAACAAAGTGAGTGGGGGTAAGTTGTATATTTATACATATATTCATTAATATAAATGTGAATCATGTATCAGATACCTAGGTAATATGGCAGATACAACATTGCACCTGAAATCAGAAAGATCTGATTTCAAAACCAGCCTTAAATTAGGTATGTGATCCTGGGGAAGTCCTTTATTCTTTCATAGTTTCATTTAATTTATTTAGAAAATGGGCATAATGATAATAATAGCATCTGCAATATACCATTTTGTTGTGAAAATCAAATGAGATGCCATATGTAAAATGCTTTGTAAACTGCAACTTTTATGTAAAGACTATAATTTGTGTGAGATAGGCACTTCAGATGAAAATAGAAAGGTATGTAATTGAATAGAAAGAGCTTAAAATAGAAGAATTCAATACATGCTAACTATAATCATTTGAGAAAAAGCAAATGAAATTAAAGAGTAAAGAATCCCAATATGGATGTAAAAAAGGGTTGGAAATGTTATTATATTTTATATTTGTAAAATATTATATATGTGTGTGTACACACACATGCACATATATATATATATAAAATCTTGAGAGAGAATATAGACAGTCATATATATATATGGAGAGAGAGAGAGAGAGAGAGAAAGAGAGAGAGAGAGAAAGAGTTGGTAAGTAAGTTTAATTGACTTTATTGATAGCGTGATTGGGTTACACCAATTTTTTTTATAAAATTTATACTTAGTCCATTAATCTGTAAAAGGATTATTTGAGAAATAAGCAAGTCAAGAAAAATCATTTAGAGGAGCAAAGGGCCTAAAATCTCAAAGAAGAAACTGAAAAAAGTAGAATTAAAAGGTCTTAGCATCACCACACCTCATTATACTATAAAATTATAATCAAAACTGGTTAAAAAGGTAAATTTTTAAAAATATGATCAGTGTTGAGAACTACTATTGCATATAGTTTGAAAAAATAAATAAAATATTTTTTTAAATATTAATCTGTGGAACAAATTAGGCTAAGTAAGGTCAATTTGGATTTTCTAATATCTCTAATTACTTTTCTGAATATTCAAATGTCCCATGTTCATGGTTTTTTTAGTATACTTGATAATGTCTTCCTTTTCTTCACAAAGCATTCAGACTTCTTCAATGAAAGTCCTTTCTTTATAATTGCCAATTCTTCATTTCCTTCAGTATCTTCAAATATTTCTCATTGCTTGTGATTTCTCAAATCTTTATTCTTTCTCTTCCACTTTTTTCCTTTTACTTCTTACTTAAATATCATTCCTGTAAATTTATTACTATTTTGTACCTATCTTTTCTTTCTATCTCACCATTATCTGTTGTGTTATTACATAAATCTTTTATAATGATTTCCCAAAATATTTTTTTGTAGTTATTTCTAGAGGGGAAAAAATTATCTTCTATTTCTCTTCTCTCTCCCCCATCCCAAATTCAAATTTTTACCATCTGACATATTGAAAACTCTATTGTAGAACTCCCCACAGAAATATCTGTCATTTCCTATACTGGGGTTACAGTCTGCTTTTTTAAATTCTAGTTAAGTCTTTAGACTGTCTAGAGAGAGTCTAAAAGGAATAAAAAAGTAAAACCTACTCTGGGTGCTTTACTGATAAAAGTGTTAAAAAGTAGATAGCACAACACATTCTCATGCATTTTCCATTTATTTTTTTTTATATGAGTTTGTTGAAAAGAGAAAAGTACTGGAAAACTTAAATCTTATCTAGATGATAGGACAAAATATATGACTAGATATTTTAGTATTAAAGAGGGAACTAAAAGGTACCTTCTTGTTTATGTTGTAGCTATGTGTTTACATTGTAAATTACTGCAGGGCAGATGTCTCATTTATCTTTATTGCTCTCCCAATGCCTATCACAGTGCATTCCATATTAAAGACTCTCAATAATGTTCACTGAATTTTGAGTGAGATCAAAATATGACAGTTAAAATCAATTTGCCTAAGACTGGCAAAATTACTCATCTCTTCAAGTTTCTTCTCTGAAGTTTTCTTCAGTATTTCAGCTGATCTACAATCTCATCAATGTGAGCATGTCCTACAATTTATGCATACCTTCTCATCATCCTTCATTGTGCAATCTCCCTCCACTGATCTTTCACAGAAGATCAAAATAAGGTGCCCAATTTACAAACGAGTGGGTTGTATTGCATGAGTTTTGAGGTCTCTTCTAGCTCTACAAGTAGTATCCTTTAATCTTATGAGACTTCATAGGATTCCTATGATCATAAAGTCCTAGATTTCAAGCTGGAATTCACCTTAAAAGTGATCTAATCCAATCCTTGCATTTTACAGATGAGAAAACTCAGTCAGAGAGGTTAAATACCTAATCCAAGGTCAAAAAGATAAAAATAAAGGATGTAGGATTTGAATATGGGTTATTTGATTTCAAAGCCAGTACTCCTTCGATCTTATTGTGCTACCTCTAAATATTTCTAACCATCTATCACCATGATGAAATTTGTGTTGAAAAAAGTGAATTTTTGTGTCAGAGAGTACTTTGACATCATTAAAATCACTGAATCAATTCCCAAATGCAATCTGGCCTTTTACCATTCTGGGTCCAATTAAATTATGTGTCTATCCCAAATACATACTGTTAAATATTAATTCAATGGAATAGCTATTGAACTACATAGTCTTATAAATTTTTTCCATATTTAAACTGTCTATTCCCTACTACTTAGGCTCTACACTCAGGTTCAACATATATATGTTATAATATAGTATGTCATTATTATAAATATTGATAACTTAACTATTAATGGCAAGCTAGGGCATAATGAATGCTTAGAGAACTGGCCATAGAGACTGGAAGACCTGAATTCTGCCTCTAATTCTGATACTTAGCTTTGTGATCACCGGCAAGTCAAGTAACATCTATGTGCTCCAGGCAAATCTCTAAGATTCTAAATTGGAGAGATGGGCCTATCTACATTCATGGAGTTCCTTCATCTGGGAGTTCCCAGTATTGATGACATCACAGATCCAATCTCTATCCTTCCAGTTCTGATTGAAATTTATTGAAGTTGGACAGTATATCTGTGACTTCATTGATATCAAAATAAATATCCTCAAACTCCAACTCTGAAATTGTCTTTAGCAATGATAATTCAACATTTTTGTCAATCAGCAAACCAAGTACAAAAAGCAGTCTTTTGTTTAAACATTTATCTTGATCCAGGTAGAGCTAGTTCATTATGCCCTTGAATTTCTAGGCAACAATAAGTTTCAAAGGAAAAAAGACCCAGTGTCAAGGAAGTTTCTTATTTTCCCACTGTCCATTTCTGATTGTGGCTCTAAGTACTATTCATAGCATTTTAGAATTGAGAAGGACCTTTAAAATTATTATTTTATTTTAGAAAGGAGAAAAATAATCCCCGATAGGCAAGCACTCCATTGTCTCCACAATAGTCCTAAAACTGACCACTTTTAATGTCATTAAAAAGTTAATAGTTTTACCTAAACATGGGCACTCAAATCTACATTATAAAGTCTTTTACAGAGTACACAAAAAGCATGCTATCTTGCAGGTATCCTTAGTGTAGAGGGAGGAGATTGATGCTATATGATTTGATTTCAAGGTGCTAGGAAACCCCACTAACAAAAACATACCTTCCATCCCCTTGGCTGATATTTGAAATTCTCTGTTATTTAACTCAAAAATTTAGTGCTGTTTAAACCTTCCCAGAAACATTTTAATTAGGGGCAAGGATGGTACAGTGGATAGAGCACTGAACTTACAGAGTCAAGAAATATTTTGAGTTCAAATCCAGCCTCAGATACTATACTAACTGTGTGATCCTTGGAATGTCTGCTTGCCTTAGTTTCCTCATCTGTAAAATGGGAGTAATGATAGCACCTATCTCCCAGGATTATCGTGAGAATGAATAAGATAATATTTGCAAAACTCTTTTAAGCTATATGAAAGTTGTTTATTCCTCTTTGATTACAGGACAATACTTTAAAGAAACATTACTTATTTTTATTTTTATTTATTACTTATTAAGGTGAATTTACATTCATCTTAAAGGGAAGTCTTTAAAACATTTTATTGAGAAAACTATTGGAGCTGGGATTCAGGTATTTTTTGAGATTGGGTCTCCTTTTTCTTGCCTTCCCTGCATTTTGAGTTTTTGTCTCCTTATTTCACCCAGGTTAGAAGTGCTGTGATCACTCATGAACTTAACCTGACTGCTGATAAACTTGGAACATTTGACTTGTTCTTTTTCTTACCTGGGTCAGTCTACCCTTTCCTACACAGACTGATGGCCCTTGACTAGATGAGTATGGGAGACAGAGTCATTGTAGTGATTACAGATTTAGTGCTAAGACAAATATCTGATAGACTTTATCCCTACTGCAGCTCAGAATTCCCAAATTCAATCAGTCCCTCAGTCCTAAACTTCAGCAATAGCAGAGAATACATTCATGACCTGCCTGCTGTGTCTGGACCTTTCCAGTTCTAAATCCCATGTTAGAATTTTTTAATGAATAAAAATTAAGATGGGGCAGCTAGGTGGTGCAGTGGATAGAGCACCGGCCCTGGAGTCAGGAGTACCTGATTTCAAATCAGGCCTCAGACACTTAATAATTACCTAGCTGTGTGGCCTTGGGCAAGCCACTTAACCCCACTGCCTTGCCAAAAAACCCTAAAAAAATTAAGATGAATGAATGAATGAATTATATATATATATATATATATATATATATATATATATATATGACAAACTGCCTAGATTTTTATTATTGTATTATATGTGTCTTTTAAAAGTGATGTTGCATAAACTATAATTAAATGGGTTGTATTCTATAGAATAATGCAAAAGGAAATTTAAAATAAATTAGTGAAACTAAAAATAATCTTGATTTCTATGTGAAAATGATAATCACCACAGAGAATTTGCCTCTAGAATGTTAGAGTGAACAATTTTTTTTACTCTAGCACAGAATTAAAGTCAACTGCTATTAATGATCCCCTTCCCCATTATATTTAGTATTGTTGTAGATGTCAATCTTTGGCTTCCATAAGTAATGTCATGTATTAATAAGTATTATTAAAAAACTCACACATTGAAGCATTTTGCTTAGATGGGTAATAATTAACTAATCTGAGTTTTATTCCCCTGCATTTTTTTTTGTTCAGTGGTAATTAAAACACCCCTATTGTAATGTTACTTCTAATATGCAATGATGTTACCACACCTTACACTTCATGCAATAAATGGAAGTTCAATTGCTAACATATCAAATGTCCATCAAATTAAATATCAGGGACTTAATGTATGATATCATGCTGCAAACAGATGCATTTTCAAATTCCTAGTTGAATTTTTTAGTTACAATACTAATAATGAAAATGTTGGGGCTTTTCCAACTTTCATTTATACATGCAACAGAATTATTGAAGTGATTTAGAGATTAGGACTTTGAGAGATTAAATCAAAAACTTAATACCCCCTACCAGGGTTCTGAGTTTTTCAAAATTACTTCTACAAGCCATAAAAACACAGAATTTAAGATTTTGCTATTTGAATTCAATCTAAATTACAATGAATAAGTATATACTCACCAGTCTTAACACCTTCTGCAAACTACACATCCATACCCCAAAACTACAAACATACACATAGAACAATAAAATCAAGATATGCCTACTCTTCTTAAAGAAGAACTCATTTGCTTTCTTGCAAGATTTTTGGAGTTTTAATGAGACATAAATATTTTCCATATATGGATATTAATTGTATTAATAGATATTATGAGATGATCATATTGATAATATAAGATCCTGGAACAAAGGTCCATTTCTAGCTTTTGGTCCATTTCTACTTTCAAATTGCAGCTGACTAATGCTATTACTAAAACAAACAACGTTCTTAAAATAGAGCTCAACCATCAGACTGAAATGTTCTGCTAGTCAGTCCCATATCAACCATAGCCATAGCTGGTAGACTTCTTATGCTATCTAGTCCTTTGGAACAAGAGGAACCAAGACAGAAATAGAAATTCCTTATAAATTTCTAAATTAAAATTTACAATGCCCTTCTTTCTCTATATACATATACACACAAACACACTAATAAGATGAGAATAGTCGATATTGCAAGGTTTATGGAAAGAAAATTATAGTAATATACTGTTGATGAAGTTATGTATTAGTACAACCATTCTGGAAGTAGTTAGAAATTTTTAAAAATAAGATGATCAAAGATGGCTGTAACTTATGCCCTAGAGATTCAACTGCTCAACATTACCCCATAATATATATATATATATATATATATATATATATATATATAATGTGTATATTAAATATATTATATATTTATTTATATACCCATAAGCTTTTTTATCCCATCTAATACCTCCTACATCATCAAAGGTTCAATTAGAAAACCCTTGCAAAGAAGTTCCTCTAGCAAACAGGAAATAGCCAATGTTGGAAGGGATATGTAAAGACAGGACTACTAACATGCTGTTGTTAAATCTAAAAAACATTTTGAAAAGTAATCTGAAACTAAAAGAAATAAAGTGGCTAAAAATATTCATACCCTTTAACAGAAGGAATTCTACTGTTTAGCATATATGCCAACGAGACCAGTGACAATAGGAAAGACTCCTTATACAACAAAATATTTATAGAAGCATTTTTGTAATAGCAAAGAACTTGAAATTTCTCCAAATCTTTATTTTTAAAAAATGTGAGCAACAAACTTTCTGCAACAAAGTATTTATTTAGGTCTCTCAAACAATTTAATGAGGATATTAATATGACAAACATTGTATTCTTCAGGTATCTTTGCTATACTAAGACAAAAAGACTATGAATCTTCATGCTCCGGGGCATAATTTGATTACCAGCTGGGGTCAGAAAGATATTGTCCCCATTGTATATTATTATCAATTACCACAGGTGCAATAAGAGTAAAGGAAAAGTCAGGGGGTTGTGCCTGCCTCTAAAGCATCTGGTATTGGATGCTTTCAGAGTGAGAATTTGGGATTAGATAAAACATTCAATTGTTCCTGTATGTCAATTCTGATGTTCCTAGGAGCTGCCAATGTGACATTGCTGTCACAAGGGAGGGATTTCCTGTGGAACAGATGTCACTTACAGTATTATGTGGGCTATCTATCTCCACAAATAATTGCCTGGCACTTATGCCCTATGGCAAGGGTCTGAAAAATGTGTTAGTGAGATAACATACCATCCAAGCAGATGGGCATGGATAAAGGAAGGAAAGAGAGCATACTGTGCCTGAAATGTATTTGTAAAAGCCAGATGGGAATATTGAAACAGATGTCTTTCCTCATCTTCAATGACTAAGGCACATTATGGGGATTTGCCAGTTATTTCTCCATTTCTAAACTAGGCTGCGTTTCAAAAATTACCTTTGATTGAGTATGAGGAGCCATTGGGTCCCAGCTTACTGAAACAAAGGTTTCTTCCTTTTCTGGTTTAAGTAGACAGTTCCATGTGAAATGATCAAGACAAACTCCTGTATGATACCTAAAGGCTTGTAAAGGGGATAGGAATACCACCAAAATAAAGGTAGACTAAGAATATGAGAAAAGTAGGCCAGGTTAAGTGAATAGATACAAAGAATGACAATGAGCTTGTAGGTTACAGCATTGAGCTGTAACTTGTTAGAAATTTGGAAGAGAGGAGGAAAAACATTCTTTTAAAATTTGAAGTAAAAAAAATAAAAGAAAATGGTTTGCCTTTCTCTGATATAAAGGGATAAGTTAATAACAGTTCTGAGATTTGCAACATGTTCTTCTTTTAATAGGAGGAAAAAAAATTATGTAACAGTGGGTAAGGAACTGGGCCAAAACTAATATAACAAGTATTATACTTTCAGTTCATCAGACCTTAATTCCATGCTAAGGTTAAATTTTCTCCACACTTTAAAATTATTGAAAGAGCTACCAAAAACAACCAACATGCTACATTAATTTAAGGGGCACTAAGCCTCAGTAATTTCAAAAATATTCTGTCCAAATGAGCAATGACTAATGAAGTCAGGTATCTAACTAAACTGAGAAAAATTTGAGGAATTCGTTGGTGATGCATATCAAAAGCAATACAATTCATTTGGAATGGCAATTCATTATGAATAGTAAGTAGTGGTGAGTGAAATAGTGATTATTCTTTTTAATTTGACAGAAAAGATCAATTTGAAAAGGACTAGTGAGGGGTGGCTAGGTGGCCCAGTGTATAGAGCACCGGCCCTGGAGTCAGGAGTCCCTGAGTTCAAATCTGGCCTCTGACACTTAATAATTACCTAGCTGTATGGCCTTGGGCAAGCCACTTTACCCCATTTGCCTTGCAAATACCTAAAAAAAAAAAAAAGACTAGTGAGCACTTTGGACAATGAACTAAAAGTACTAAGTTGCAAAAAGTTTAATAAAAGGAAAAGCAAAATTAAGAAGAAAATAAACATATATATGTGTATCTACATTATATATACATATATATATATATATATGTATGTATGTATGTATGTATATGCACAAGAAAAGCAACCACTCCTCATTCAAGTAGTTAAAAACAAAACTAAACCAAAAATCTGAGAAGTCCAGTATATAGTTTTGGCTGAACAGTCTCTGCATCATCTATTTAAATTAAATGATGTGTGCCAGCTAGGTGGTGCAATGGATAGAGCACTGGCCTTGAAATGAGGAAGACCTGAGTTCAAATGTGACCTCAGATATTTAATAATTACCTAGTTTTGTGACCTTGGGCAAAACCCTTAACCTCCATTGCCTTGCAAAAACCATAAATTAATTAAATGATGGAGAAATTTTTAAAAAGCAGAAATATTTTTTAAAGTAGATGATGTATCAATCATCAAAATTACCATAATAAAGTATAGTCTTTAACTAGTAAATGGGAAATTGTTTTTCCAAGTAAACGAAGACATTTTTTTTTTGGATAGGCAATGGGAGAATAAATTAGAGTTGCCACCTGATTGGAAGACAAACTATGATTGTTTCTTGAGCAGCAATAATATTTTAAAATCAGATTTTCCCTTTTTTTCCAAGACAAAATAAAATAAAATCCCCTGAAGAAAAGAACAAGTTGTCTTTAACTGAATAGAATTTGAATTTAGAAAAAAAAAGTTGGATCTTCTGAAAATCTTTCTAAACACCAAACTACCTTTCTAAAAAATAATGAAAAAAATTTAAAAGTCACTTAAAAAATTAAAAACCAATCTACATATCCAAGTCTGAAAGTATATGTAATATTTCATATCAATATTCCTTCTGTCCTACTTGAAAAAGGTAGAGAAGTCCAGTTTGGTTTTTCTGCCAAGCCAACTTTAGTCACTATAATTATACATACACTATAATTTTTAATGAAAGTATAATATGTTGCCTAATATAGAAATGTGTTCATCATGATTGTGCATGTATGACATTTATCAAATTGTTTGTTGGTTTGGGGAATGGGGAGGGAAAGAAGGGAAGGACAAAAATTTGGAACTCAAAATTTTACAAGAATGAATGTTGAGGGGTGGCTAGGTGGTGTAGTGGATAAAGCACCAGCCAGCCCTGGAGTCAGGAGTACCTGGGTTCAAATCTGATGTCAGACACTTAATAATTACCTAGCTGTGTGGCATTGGGTAAGCCACTTAACTCCATTTGCCTTACCAAAAAAACCTAAAAAAAAAATGAATGTTGAAAACAATCTTTACATATATTTGGAAAAAAATAAAATACTATTAAGATTAAAAAAGAAAGTATAATGTGTGTATAAACTAAGAAATACATTACAAAATTGGATTGAAAAAAAGAAAATCACATACATATTTTATCAATAGCAATCATATACATATTATATATATAAATATGTACATGTTTATATATATGTATATATATATATACATATATGTAAATATTTGTGGGGAGGGCTATTTGGGCTCTGTTTTCTTGGTTATAGGTGATTCTTAGTAGGAAAACTCCCACTACTAAGCCTGATAGACAACTCATCTATAGGTTAGATTCTGGAGCACTGTTATGGGCTAGAGATTGTGACTTGGTCAAAGAATGTGTCCTAGATAGTAAAAAGAAAATTCCTATATATGGTAGAATTTCATAAGTTAAATCCAATCACCAAACATTTTGAAAGTTCTTATTATTTTTCAGCTCTAAAAAAGATAAAACAAAAAAGAAACTAGACTAAAGTTAAATCATAGGCAAGAACATTTAGATTATGTTACTTTTCTTAATATTAGAATGGATTACCCAAAGAAAATAACCCATCTTTTTATTATCTAACTGCACAGAGCTATATCCATGAAGAGATATACATAAAGAGATGCCTGTTCTCAAGACAACTATATCTAATATATATTGCCTGTGGGATCCTGGACAAATTGTGGGTAAATGACAGACAAAATTTTTAAGACTTTTAAGTTGCGAAATTGTTGCTCATCTACATTAGTAGAGGAAGCTTCCCTACAAAGGGTACTCCCTACATGAATAAAATCACAGTCTGAATGAAAATAAAGTAAAATTAAATTAAACCAAACAAGAGACCTAAAAGCTGAAATAGATTAATTTAGGGTTACAGTTGAAAACTGTGTATTCATATAAAAGTATTAATAACAAAGGAAGAAGTGACTGTATCTTTATTTCCACAGTTTCAGGGACCAGTTTCCTTTCATTCAAACTCTATTGAGTCATGAGATTGCTCTACTGGATATTACCCTCTCTGTCAGTGGCAAGTTGATAAGATACTTGATTCAACCCACGCAGTGGAACAAGGAAACTTCTTAAGATCTCTTCAACTTTATGGTCTATGCTTGCAACTTAGTTGAATTTAGCATAAACATCTGTGCAGATACAGGTTCATTGAGAGCTCATCAGACATTAGTCATTAAGTGTACTCATGCACAAGTTACTAAACTTAATCCTATACCACAAAGTTCACAAGACATGATTCTTCCTCTTCATTTTATTTTCTAAAAAACTTCATACTGTAAAATCCTGGGGAACCTTTAAACTTTAACACATAGCTCTTTTCCACTTCATGTATTTGTCCTTTTGCAATTTCTTTCATTCAAATTTTATATCCATTCCAACTTCACTATGGAAGGAGAGGCTTTTAGATTATGCAAATTTGAGAATAAGGCTACCTTCCCGCATGACCACTTTTTCAAGGAGGGTTGATTCACAGAAGACATGAGTGTGTGTATATATCTACATATATATATATATATATATATATATATATATATATATATATATATATATAGAGAGAGAGAGAGAGAGAGAGAGAGAGAGAGAGAGATACACATATATGTATACTTTTGTTTTTATGTATATGTATTTGTGGTGTGAAATTTGTACTACTGTAGGAAAAATTAGAAACTTAAAAGACATAAGATATTTTGAAAAATAATATTGCCAAATAGAAATATTGAGTACTTCATTATAGGTTTTATGCTTTTGCTCTAAATGCTTAATATATTTCATAGGTTGTTTCCAAAGCTAAGAAGAAAATTAAGTGCTTAGTTTAATAAATATTTTTTTAATCTGTCTACCTTTTCTAAATTAAATTTCATGTTCTTTTAAAGCAACATGTGATAGCCTATTTTGATCCCCTACAGCATTTAGCACATAGTAATTGCTTAATAAAAGCTTGTCTGATTGACATGTAAATCAGCATGTGATATTGTACTACTGAGCAAATAAACTGATGTATTAATAAAATTTTTGACTGATATATCTATTAATTCAAAACAAAGCCATTCATAAGACTCAAGGGGACAATATATTAAAACTTATAATCTATAAAATGTTCAAATAAATTTATTATTATAATTTATAGGTAACTGAGTTTAATGGATAACAACTTGACTTCAAAACCAGAAAGATCTAGGTTGAGGTTCCACCTGTGACATACTTTGCTACTCGAGGCATCCTTTCAATGCCCTAGTCAACTCTAAGACTACAAGTTATAAAGAAGATGCCAATCTTCACCAGTAAAAGAAATTTTTTCTATACTGATTAAATTATAATTCCCTGTTAAATATTATTATTATCATTATAATTCAATGTGATTCCTAAAACCCTCTTTGTCTATTGCCTCCTCTGAAACCTGAAGATTTTCAACAAAGAAATACATGAGTAGGATACATAGCAAGATCAAGAAATAACTGAGGGGTAGCCAGTATGTTCCAATAGTATCATCATGATGTAAAGAGAAAGGAAAGAAGACCATGTAAGCTACTGGGTTCAGCCTTCTGTGACAAACATAAGAGAGAACAAGGACAAGGGTCTTACAGGATGAACAGAAATGGGTGGCATGCATTATATATCATTAGATAGAATATCCACACTGATTGGTCACAGAATATTTGGACTATTTGAGTACTATTGTATATCCACTAATGCTTTTTTCTTTGGAATCCAACTTCTTTCCACAGTAACAATCATTGGAAATTTATTAAACACCTAGGATTTTGAGTGACTGTCTGGGAAATGAATTTCAACTGATTTAACAATCATCCTCACAGTTTGAATCACTAGGATCAGAATTTTCTCTGGCAGTTATCATTTCAGATACAGTGCCTATTGCAGAATGAAAAGTTTCTAAGTTAGGGATACAAGACAAGATTAAAACCTGATGCAATATCAGCTTTACTTCACATGTGCAGCAAACATTTAATGGAACATGAAAACAAAAGACAAAAGTGATACCATCCTACCGAAAGACTCAGATTATAAAAAGGCATACATGGTTTCACAGAACATAAATATGCTAGGGTATTATACTTGAGGAAAACAAACTTGGGGTTGCTACAGAACTATAAAGATATAAAAATGATATATAAAAAAACATTATGATATATCTCTGGGGATGGAGGTTAAGAAAATCCATAATAGTTCCAGAACAACATTTTTCTCAAAGAGGAAGAAAGCAGGAAGAAGTTAGCCTTTATAAAGTTCTTATAAAAGATCTCTTAGTAAAGAAGACCCTATTAAAAAAGAAATTAGCTAACTAAAAGGTGTGGTATTATAGACAGAGAGAATATATCAATACAGTTTGAGAAAAGAATTATTGAAAACCTCACTAAATAAGATGGAAATTAAGGAAGAGATGGAAAAAGAAAGGAAAGAAGACAAGAAAATAAAATTTAAAAAAACCTAGAGTTCACAATTGAGTTATTTACTCCTCATTTGTAAGTTATTTTATGGGACTAAGCTCTCAATTTTTAAAACTCTAAGATTCATAGCTATAAATGGGTTGAATTAGTGAGAAGTAATAGTAATTTATTTTGGAATCTTATCTACCAGCTCTTTCATATGATGCTTCATGTGGTTGTTGTTGTTGCCATTTGCACTAAAGCTCTATATGATGCTCAATCAATATTCTCCTTTCCCAACTTGATTTTGGTTAGACCGCACATCTGTTAGGGAGTTAGTATAACATGTCCCTTTGAAAGTGATGGCTGCTTATACATGCATACATATACATACATACATACATATGTTTATACACCTCTGAGAAGAATGATAGTTGACTCTAGGAATTTGTGGTTCCTCTGAAAAATCTTCTTGGCATGTTGGATTGTGTGAAAATAGCATATGGGACTACATATCTTGCTTGCTGGTTTCTTGGCAGGACCAGTCTTTTTTCTCCCTTACTGGCACCTGCTCTCTCAGTTAAAACCAAAGTCCAGTTAGAGATTATAATGTGAGTTAAAAAAAATTACCCCCCCTCAGTGGAATTGAAAAAAGAAAAGAAAATCATTGAAAGCTATCTACACAATAAAATTGGGGCTTCTCTGCAAAAGAGATTCCATATCACAAAAAATAAACCTATTTAAGTAAAAGTGGAAGCATCTAAAATAGGAAAACAAACTCAGTCTGTAATGGCTATAGTTCACCCATAAGGATCTGTTTCTTAATATATGAGTTTGAAAAAACACATATGCACGAGATGAGAAAGAACAGTTGGCATTCAGTTAACAATTGTGTTTGGAGGTTTGTGACTGACTTTGTTATTCTAAGGGAAGCCAGGTACCAGTCTCTTGGGATTATGTACAAAGGCAAGAAAAAAAGTAGACATGTAGAAACCTCAAAGGTTACTGCTGGGTTAATAAAACAGTCTGTTTTCTGTTCACCCACTCTTCTTCTCAGTGTGCAAGTATATTAAAATATGTCAAAAGGAAAGCCATTTGCTGGATAGAAATAATTCAGCTAGAAGTCAAAATTTCCAGCTGGTGGAACACCTTGGTGTGTTTAAGTGTGCTAACAAGTGACCCACATGTCTCCCTGGATGAAAGTTGATATTCTCATTAAAGTAGCAACAAACACACAAAATAGGAACAACCGTCACCTAGAAAAACAGACCACAATAGATTGCACAAAGCAGCATTTGTTTCCCTGCTCGGTTTTTGACTCGAGATGCGGCAGGTTGAAGAGCAGCATGTTCTCGTAAAAGTAACCTCCCTTGAAAGGATTGAAGGTAAAATGATACACCTGCTGGAAGAATTCTGCCATCCTTGTTATTGCTCAATGTTTAGAAGAAGAAAAAAAACTTTTACAGTTAATTTCCTATAAATTTCAAACCAAGTAAAGAATTTAAAACATTGAGCAACTGGATTCAACTAATAACTCATAATTAGTACTATAACTCCCATTTTTAAATTCATTTTCTGAATCATATCACATTGGAAAGAGGGGAGCAATCATTTATTAAACATGTATTTTGTATCATAACCTACACTAAACACTTTACAAATATTTCATCTGATCTTTACAATAGTCCTAACTGGTAATTGTTATCATTTCCATTTTACAGTTGAGGAAACTGAGGGAGACGGAGGTTATGGAATTTGCCTAGGGTTTCACAGTTAATATATATCTGAGGTCACATTTTAACTTAGGTCTTTCTGACTCCAGGCTCAGTGCTCTATCTCCTGAATCACTTAGCTGCCTAGAATATGCAAAGTCAGATCATCTTCTACTCTGGTTTTCTACTAGGAGACTTTGTTAGTAGCCACACCTAGGATAAATAGACTTGCTCAGTTAAAAGAACATAGTGTTTCACAATCATCATCAATCCCACCACCATAATCATAATCATTATTCTTGGTTAGTACTAATATTCAGCAAGTACAATCAAGAATGCTTATTTTATGCTTAATAACAAGAAGATACTAAGGAGTACACATAACTATCTCCTTCTGAATCACTATTTTATCCTGGTGGAGGTACTTGCATAAAACCATGAGCTATACTGTGCATGGTTACCCAAGATGTTATACTGGTCATAGCGGAGAACTGTGACAAAAGGTGATTCACTGGAGAAGAAGATGGCAAACTATTTCTGTATCTTTGCCAAGAAAACCCCATAGAAAATATAAAACAAAAAAAGATATGACACTAGAAGATGAGTCCCTCAGGTCACAAGGTATCTAACATGTTACTGTTTATGTGAATATTAGGGGAAGACCAGTATATCTGGTATGAGGGCTTGAAAAAGGTTTATGCTTTGCTCGTTCACCTTCGGTGCTTTCCATCAACTCTCATCTATGGCTCTGAGAAGTTGAAGTATGTGCAGTGGCCATATCCCAGTAAACCATCTCAGCAGACAGGCTAAACAAGAGGTCTCAAACCTGTCAGTGAGTTAGAAGATGTTTATCCCAAGTATGTGAAGACTTCCCACAGCAGAGCAGATGGATGAGAACAATTTTTTCCAAAGGCCATGAAAGTGGCTGATGCAGGTGCTATGGGATTTGAACAGGCATCAAAGATGCCAAGGAAATGTACTGAATCTTGGACCATCTCCAATCATCTTGACTTTTTTTCCCAGACACTGAACTTCAATGATTCAGGAAGAGAGCATAAGGCTGCTGCGTTTACACAATGATGCCTCACATAAGTTGAATTCATGGAAAGTGATGGTTATTGGCCCTCTTTCATAATGAAGGGTAAACAAGTAGGGGAAGAATGGAGGACAACTACAAGTAGCTCCAGAAAGAATGGCCTAGCTGGGCCAGAAAAGAACAGAAACTTGGCTTCAGAAGTATCTGGGGACAAAAGACAAGTATGATGCTCTGCAGATCAATATGGCAAAGGAACCTGAAATGTAAGATCTATGAACCAAGGTAAGTAGGGTGCAATCAGACAGGAATTGGAAATATTAAACATCAGCATCTCAGTTGACAGTGAACTTAAATGAATGGTATTGGGTGAATTTAACTCAGGTGATCATTACATATTATACAGTAGGTAATTTTTTTTTTAGTTTTTACAAGGCAGTGGGGTTAAGTGGCTTGCCCAAGGCCACACAGCTAGGTCATTATTAAGTGTCTGAGGTCAGATTTGAACTCAGGGACTCCTGACTCCAGGGCTGGTGCTCTATCCATTGCACCATCTAGCTGCCCCTACAGTAGGTAAAATTAATGAAGAAACCCTCATAGGTAATAGAAGAGTGAGAAAAGCAGTTCTGGGGTATAATATTTAAAAATGATAGAAAGATATTTGTTCAAATCCAAGGCAAAACATTCCACATCATAGTAACAAAAATCTATACTACAATCACTGCGACTGAAAAAAGGCAAAGTTGCCCAGTTCTATGAAGACCTACAATATCTTCTAGAAATGACATAAAAATATAATGATGTAATGATTTAATTATTATAAGAATTATGATTATTATTCTCTATACACAAAGAACTTTATTTTCTGTAGTTTATAAATTCCATGAAATCAACACTATTTTATCTACTACTACTTTTAATTATAATTATAATACTATTATGACATTATTATGCCATTGCCTCTCCCCTCAAAACCTATCATCCATGCCTTAGAGATGGGAGGGTTGGCAATAACAAAGTAAGGGATGATGTACAATAGGAATTCTGTCTTTTTTGAAATCATCATGGTAGCTACAGAGACTCCACTACCCATGACAAGATGACCTTCATGACAATTATGAGTAGTACTGAAGTGCAATCCTCTGCAATCTCATCTATTTTTTATTTTGGATGCACAGGAAAAGTTTCATCACCTTGGCCAGTATATACTAACCCAATAAATGATGTTGTTGGAGCCCAAGTAGCTACTTTTTCAAGATTGAGGGCAGGTTTTCACAGGTACCAGAGTGATTTCATGACATAATATGGTACAAGATACTTCAGATATAAAACACAACTTGTTATCTATTTAGATTTTATCCAACAAATCACACAAAACCTGTATAAGATGTATACCTCATTTATTAACTAGCACAAAACCTTTGATTCCATTCCACCCTCATGGCTCACTTATCCATGTCAAATATATATAAGAAGACCAAAGGAAAACTGTTCTCTATTTAACTATACAACCATCACAGTAATGTTAAGAACAACTGAAAAAAATGTAGCATCTGATTGCCTTCTATGGTTCTGCCTACTTTTAAATCTATATAAAACTGAGAATGATTTTCAAGTCATGGGAATCATACCAAAGCATCATAATAGTCTTGTGATATATAAAATACACTGAGTTATATGGTTATAATAAAACACATTAAACAGTTATTTCATCTTATGGAAACAAAATTCCATTTGAAATGAATGAAGTTAACATGAATTAAATAATCACAGAGATTGAAGTAAGACATTGAACTTTGATCCAGGAGTCAAATTACATGAAAGTGATACTTAACAATACAATAGTCTTCTTCAAATAAGATACATTGCTCATAAAGCTATCAAAGAAAAAGATATTATGTTAGAGACATCTTAAAGTCAAAACCTAATGGAACTATATAACTTCAAACAATTAAGATATAGTAAAAGTTTACCTTACAGCTTTGGCACAGTAAAACAGTCCAAGCAAAACCCCCTTATGATATTAGTGTGGCACATGGCTTATCAACCCCAAGGAAACTATGGGAAGATTTACACTTTTTTCAAAAAAAGAGGAGAATTATAAGATGTTCTAAGAGGGCAAAATAATAAATTAATAGAAAGATTTTGTAACAAACCACTCTACCATAATACTCTAGCACATAAGTAACAAGCATATTTCACTAGATTTATCAAATGTTGTCAAAAGTAGTTTCTTTCTGGATGGAATTTTAGAAATGGCTAAGAAATGAAAGTAGAATCAAAAGAAGTCCTCAACTAACAAAATATAGACAAATCAATATTAAATAAATGACTGAGCTATATAGATTTGTTAATCTGAAGGGTTTATTAGGCTCAGGTCCTTACGACCTTAAATTATAGAAAGATAATTCTTATGGAATTTGAATTTATTAATTGATACTAATGGAAATGTTACAAAGTATTTTAGGCTGCAAAAATTCAGCACTAACTGAATAATTACAAGGATAAAAAGCAGGTGGCTAGAACAATACATACATATATATATATCAAAGATCATTATCATTTTTAAAATTAAGATGAAAAGCACCTGTACTACAAAAATAATTTGTAAAATATACATAAGGATTGAATATATAACAAGTCCTAGGATTGAAGTATCATTATAAACAAAACATTTGTTCACAGCCATCTAGAGAAAACATACATCTGTAAAAATGTAAGAAAAGCATTATTAATAGGCAGCTAGACAGTACAGTGGATAGAGTGCCAAACCTGGAGTTGAAAAGACTTCAGTTCAAACTGCCTGCATCTCCCCCCTCCCCACTTCAAATGCTAATTGTGTGGTTCTGAGCAAGGCATTAACCCTGTTTCCCTTAGGTTTCTCATCTGTAAAATGAACTATAGAAGGTAATAGCAAACCACTCCAGTATCTTTGCCAAGAATATTCTAAAATCTGACCCCAGATTGTTGATTACGATTGGAATAATTGAACATCAAAAACAACAAATCTCAGGGTAAAAGTACTTGGGAGGGAGGAAAGGGAGACCAGGAATAGTATCCTACAAAAAAGTAGAATTTGAACTAACTAGTTATGGAAGTCAAGAGGTGAAGAGAGTTTGTAGTATCTTTGTATTATTATATCTTTAGATATTATGTGTATATATTATGTATTTGTATCTTTATATTATCTCCACTATCTTTTCCAAGAAAACTCCAAAAAAGGATCATAGAGTCTGACATGACTGTAAAATGGCTAAACAAACTATACCAAATACTTTTTTCCTTTCTGGACTATGTACTAGATTTCTTCTACTATGCCTAAGAAACTACTTCATCCTGAAAATTCACTCTGGTCCTAGAATTAACATATTGGGAGTATCTTCTGCGCCTGTGACTTCTCTGATTGGACAGTTTCTCTTAGAACATCCATTTAAGAAGGCCACCCAGGTCATTCATGTCTCATTCTTGTCCACTAAAAGAAGTTAAAAAATACTTGTTTCTTTAAAAAATTACAATGACAAGACTAGATAAGATCTCTAATTATTGGATCAAATGTTTTATAACAGCACCTTTTATCATCTCCTGCCCAGAAACAAGTCTCCTCTGTTCCTTCTTATTTTTAGTAAAAGGCATTAGATATCCACTAACAAAAGACGACAACAGTAATGGCCCCTCAAAATATAGGTCAGGTACATGTTTATATACTTAATAGAAAATATAAAAATTCTATAAACTTTTACAAGAAGACATATATGTTGGATGAAGAACAAAAAGATGTCTCCCTTTTATAACAGCTCTTTTTGTAGTAAGAATTAAAAATCCCTATCAATTGGGGAATAACTAAACAAACATATGATTGTAAAGGAATTTTATATGTTATAAAAAATGAAAAGCAGGTTGATTTCAGAAAAACTTAGACTTACATGAACTGTAAGGATAATATTAGTATAGCAAATGGATCCAGGAGAATGTTAAACACATTAACAACAATATTGCTCATTCTGCAGATGAGAAAACTGAGGCAAACAGTGTTAAGTGACCTGCCCAGGGTCACACACCTTGTAAGTAGTTGAGGTAGGGGGAGTAGGGAGTAGTGTGAACTGAGGTTAAATGATGTAGCTATTCTCAGTAGTATAATTATGCAAGACAGCCCCAAAGTGCTAATTATGAAACTATCAGCCTCCATAGAAAAAAATGATATCATTTGAATACAGACTGAAGCATGTGATTTTTTCACTTTATTTTTTCTTTTATTTGTCTTCTTTTATAAAATGATTATTAAGGAAATGTTTTACATAATTATACCTGATTGCTTGCCTTCTGGAATGGGGAGAGAGGGCAGTAGGGAAGAAAGGAAAGATAGATTTAGGAACTCAAAACTTCAAATAAAAATATTTTTTAAAAAGTTCCCCAAAGCCCCAGAGACTCACAGATAAACTTGTCAATTCAATAATTATTGAGCAAGTCACTCCAAAGCTCATATTGTAAGCTGTCATAATCTTGATTTGATTCCTGACTCAAAATCCAGGATTCTATGTACCACTCCACCCTTAAGGGACCAATTATTGGACACAGTCGATAAATTTAATGGAAGATTATGGCAGTGAGGAACCACCATAGGTTTGAGAACCTAAATAATTTACTTATGTATAGAATCTTAAAACTTGCAAAAAATTTTCACATACATAAAAAAGCAAAATCTACCTCACAGATTCTCCTCCAAATATTCTATGAATATGTTAAAATCAAAAAAGATTCCTTGAATGAAGCTAGAACAAATTTATCTTTAGCCCTCTGATTATCAATATCAAGTGAAGCATAGTATAGAGGGGGTACATACTGCCCAAGGATATTTGCCACTGTGCCAGACATTTTTCTAGTACAGAGTCCAAATGGAAATTTACCCTGTATGTGGTGATTTCCCAATATTCTTATTTTATATGACATTGTGTTGGCTACAAGTCCCAGAACAATACAAAAACAATACAAAAATCACAAAATCATCCAAAATATTTCAGCCTGTGAAAGAATGGGGTAATTAGGAGGACAGGAAGAAAATTAAGAATGTTTATTGAGGCAACTAGGTGGTGCACTGGCCCTGGAGTCAGAAGAACCTGCTTTAAATCTGACCTCAGACATTTAATACTTACATATAGCTGTGAGACCTTGGGCAAGTCACTTAACCCCACTGACTTGCAAAAAAAAAAAGAATACTTATTGCTCATTTGGATTAAAAAACCTACAAAGCTGATGAATTAATACATACATCTGAGACAGAAATACATATGCACAAGGAATGAAATCCAAAACTTAATAGAAGGGAAAGAGTATACTTTATGGTTCTTGGAAAACTGTGTAGAATTTCCCATGCAAAATGGTCCACCTTTTTTTTTGGTTTCTGATCTGTATTAATGAATTAATTAATTGATTGATTAATGTATTTATTTATTTGTTCATTCATTCATGCATTTATTTATTCATTTTGTGTACATTTACTTTATTTGTTTTTCCAACTACACATAATGGTAGTTTTTACCAATCATTTTTTTCAAGGCTTTGAATTTTACAATATTTCTCCCTTCCTTCTCCCCTGACTGAAAGCAATCTGATATAGGCTCTACATTTGCAACCATGCTAAGCATAGATAAATGTTGAACACGCTGTGGGAGAAGAATCAGATCCAAAAGGAAGAAAGAAAGCATTAGATATAACCAAAATGATATAAGATTTAAGACAATTTTTAAAAATCTAAGATTATAAGCTTTGTCTTCAGTTAAACCCCACAGTTCTTTTTTTCTGGATACAGATAGTATTTTCTATCCCAAGTCCCTTCATATTATCTTGGTTTATTATACTGTTGAAATGAACAAGTCCATCATAGTTGATCATCACCCCATTTTGTTGAGAATGTGTATAATGTTCTTCTGGTTCTGTTCACTTTATTCAGCATCAGTTCATGAAAATGTTTTTGGGCTTTTCTGAAATTTCATCCCTCATGATTTCTAATAGAACAGTAGTTTCCCATCACATATACACAGTTTGTTCAGACCTACTCCAATTGATGGGCATTCCCTCAATTTCCAATTCTTTGCCAATAAAAAAAGAACTGCTGTGAATATTTTGGCATATGTGGAATTTTTGGCCCTTTTCATGACTTCCTCAGGATACAGAACCAGTAGTGCTATTACTGGATCAAAGGGTATGCACATTTTGTTTTTTGCCCATTGGCCATTATTCTAAATTGCTCTCCAGAAATTTTGGATCAGTTCACAACTCTACCAACAATGCCTCAGTATTCCAGTTTTCCCATATCCCCTCCAACATGTTTACCTCAGAGATGCTTTAATTTGCATTTCTCTTGTCAATAATGATTTAGAGAAATTTTTCATATGATTATGGATAGCTTTGATTTCTTTTTCTGAGAATTGCCTTTCCATTTCCTTTGAATGGTCCATCTTTTAAACATCTACTCTCCTGATGATCCTATGTAAATTAATAAACAGTTATTTATTAAGCATCTATTTTGTATCAGGAACTATGCTAAACCCTGAAACTACAAACATAAAAATGAAAGGTTCCTACCCTGAAGGAGTTTTCATTCTATCAAAGCAAATAGCATGTTCATATGTAAGAATATGCATAATATATACAAAATAAATATAAGGTAATTGGGGAAAGGCACTGGGCAGTTATTAGACTAAGGAATGATTTCATGTAGGAGATGACATTTGAAATAAACTTTGAAGAAAACTATGAATTCTAATAGGAATAAGGGTCTGTATTTTAAGCATAGGTGATTGGGTGAAAGCATGGAGTTTGGAAATGGAAGGTCATGTGTGAATAACAACAAGAACACCAGTTGCCTTGACTGAAGAATGCATGAAGATAAAAGTAGAATAATGCTGGAAATATAAGTTGAAGCTAGGTTGTAAAGGACTTTAAGTGCTAAATGAAGGTAAAATTTAATCATAGAGGTAATGAGGCACCATTGGAATTTATGAAGCAGAGGAACTACCCTTGTGATTAGGGAATAGAAATTTGGCAAGCATATAATAACATTTATATAAGATTTACAAAGTACTTTACATATGTTAACATTTAATCTTCATAATTACTATGTGAAAAAGGTGTTATTATTCCCACCTTACAAAACAGAGAGAAATAATTGAATCAAAGTAAATAAGATGAAAGTAAATAAGATGAAATTTCACTGGCATAAATATAATTTTGCATTTTGGTATTTTAAAAAATCAATTGCATAATCCAGGATAGTGTAAATATGGCTTGGTAATAGTTAATATAAAAAGTACCTAGGATATTTAGTTGACAATTAGCACCAAATGAGCACCAACAATTGACATCTACAAAATAGTTAACAGAAATGAGAAAAATGATTAAACTTCATACCATCTGACTTGATGATTCTATTATAGTGCATAAATTCCAAGGAAGTATAAGATAAGGAAGGGCCCTGATGTTCCAAAATATTCATTGCAGAAACGTTTATAATAGTAAAAAACTGAGACTCAACTGTGTAGATATCTATTGGAAAATAGTTGAATAAATTGTGATACATAAATTTCATGTATAGATACATATGATTCTTTTAGTAAATTATAATACATTCCTTTATAGTGCCAATCCACCTAGGTAATCTGATTTTTTTAGCCAATAATGAGTCATTTCTATTTATTGCCATTTATCATCATCCAATGGTCAAAACACTTTCCATTCAAACTGATTAAGGACATTTCACAATCAGTTAATACTTTTGATTGTTTCAATTGACAAAATCTGTATCTTCTATGTTAAATTGGGTGGTTATGAACTACCATACTGATAAATATAATGGAATATTGCTGCATTTTTAAAAGATTTTTGTTTTAAATTTTACAATTTTCCCTATTCTTGCTTCCCCCCCCACCCCCCACAGAAGGCAGTCTGTTAGTTTATATATTGTTTCTATGGTATACATTGATCTAAGTTGAATGTGATGAGAGAGAAATCATATCCTTAAGGAAGAAAAATAAAGTATAAGAGATAGCAAAATTACATAATAAGGTAATGGTTTTTTCCTAAATTGAAGGTAATAGTCTTTGGTCTTTGTTCAAACTTCACAATTCTTTCTCTGGATACAGATGGTAATCTCCATCATAGATAGCCCAAAATTTTCCCTGATTGTTGCACAGATGGAATGACTAAGTCCATCAAGATTGATCATCACCCCCATGCTGCTATTAGGGTGCACAGTGTTTTTGTGGTTCTGCTCATCTTGTTCAGCATCAGTTCATACAAATCCTTCCATGCTTCCCTGAGTTCCCATCCCTCCTGGTTTCATTACATACATTTATCACAGTTTATTAAGCCATTCCCCAATTGAAAGATATTCACTTAATTTCCAATTCTTTGCCATCACAAACAGGACTACTATGAATATTTTTGTACAAGTGATGTTTTTACCCTTTTTTCATAATCTCTTCAGGGTATACACCCAGTAGTGGTATTGCTGGGTCAAAGGGTATGCACGTTTTTTGTTGCCCTTTGGGCGTAATTCCAAATTGCTCTCCAGAAATGTTGGATGAGTTCACAGCTCCAGCAGCAATGTATTAGTGTCCCAGATTTCCCACAACCCTTCCAACATTGATCATTATCCTTTCTGGGGTCATATTGGCCAGTATGAGAGGTGTGAAATGGTACCTCAGAGATACTTTAATTTGAATTTCTCTAATAAGTAATGATTTAGAGCAATTTTTCATATGACTATGGATTGCTTTGATTTCTTCATCTGCAAATTGCCTTTGCATATCCTTTGACCATTTGTCAAACGAGGAATAGCTTGTTTTTTTGAAAATTTGACTCAGTTCTCTGTAGAATATTACTGCATTGTAAGAAAAGACAAAAATTCTGGGAATTCTGGGAAATCTAAGAAGATCTGTATGAACTGGTGCAAAACAAAATAAATGGAACTAAGAGAACTGTAAACATAACTACAATAAGGCCAATGGAAAAAGCCCTACAGGACTATTGGACTATTATTAATGGTAATGATCGATCCTTGCTCTATAGAAGTCATAATGAAATGTTCTCTTGGTACAGAGGTAGATTATAGATAGGGAATGTGCTGATGATATCAGATTCGGACACTGTCAGTTGGTTCTTTTAAGATACATTTTTGTTGTTACTGTAATAGAGGGTTCAATACTGTAGGGTAAGGGGGAAATGCTAATATCAAATCAAACTACAACTTAAAAAAATAAGTACAAAATGTGATTGTCTTGAGAATGATCAAGATAATCAGATCTGCAAACCATGTCATGAGAGTATCAGTTGAAGAAGTTCTCAAGGTGGTAACCACAGACAACCAAGGGATTGTGGGTAAATTTCAGGGGGAATCATGACTTGGATGGGGAAAATTATATCTTTACTTTCACTAACTTCTGAGTGAAATTTACCATTTCCTTGAATTCTGAATGTAAGTAATCAATATTCTTAGAAAGGGTTCATAGGCTTCATTAAACCATAAAAGAGGTCTGTAGCTTCAAATTTAAATAAGCATGTTTAATCTTGAGAAGATTTAACATGAGAGCTGCCTTTGTACCTATGTCTAAAAGCCTATAGAATAGAGTATAATTAAGCAGTGATGCTTTAAAGGGCAAAATTACAGTCATTTGGGATTATAATGTTGAAATAGTAACATCTCTTACATTATAATTTTTAAATTGATATTTGCCAACATCAGAGATATCTTACAAAATATTAGAAGTGGTCAAGGCTTACCTTAACTAATCTAGACTGACAGCCCGGCTGCTACTTGCAATTGTACTCTTCTTCCCTTCCCCTCCACTTTTCCCCTTTCTTAACTGTCTTTGACAGTTATAGCTATTTCTTTCTTTGCTTAATTTCACTTCTATTAAAACCTACTTTCTTTACTTTACTGCCTTCTTAAAGAACTCTACATATTAACTTGTAATTTTGTTTCACAGTAACTTTTGAATTAAAATTTATGGTTATTTTTCCTAGAAAAAGTCTTCAAGTATAAGTTGAATGAATATTTATCAAGGATAACAAAGTTTGATAAACTCTATTATTAAAAGAGTTTACACTAGTGACCTCAAAACACCATCTTATATTCTTAGATTGGGCAGCTAGATGACACAGTGGGTAGAATGTTGGCCTTGAAGTCAGGAAGATCTAAGTTCAAATTTTTCCTCATACACCTTCTAGCTTGTGACTTTGGGCAAATCACGTAACTCCGATTGCCTTGTATCCAATGTCACCTCCAATTGTCCTGATTCATATCTGGTACTGAACCCAGATGATTCTAAGAGAAAGTGAGACTGGTGACTTAACATAGAATTCCCCTCTTCAAATCCAATTCACATGAATGTCATGTCATCACTTCTCTGATGTCATGATCTTCTTCAAAAACAAAGAAGTATTATTCTTAGATCATCTTTCATTTTGGTTGCTGTTCAAATCACCAATCACTCAACAAGTATTTATTAGGTATATGCTATGAACTGAATACTCTTCTAAGCTCTGAGTATTTGAAATATTCAAAAACAAAATCAGTTTTGTCCCTCAAGGAACTTACAAAAGAAATTCAAGGTGATTTCAAGTGGGCAATATTAGCTGGAAGATTTTTAAAAAAGACATTCTGTAGGAGGTGATCCTTTAGATACAGTACTGAAAAAAAAGATTAGATTTCAAATCCTATCCCAGGCTCTTATTAGCTATGTGATCCTGTTCAGACTTGATCAAAATCAATCAAAAGTATTAGCTAATTGTGAATTATCCTTAATCAATTGAAATGGAAAGTACTTTGATTATTGGATGATGATAGATGGCAATATATAGAAATGTCTCATAATTGACTAAAAAAAGTCAGATGCACCTAGATGTATGGCATTATACAGGAATGTATTATAATTTGCTAAAGGAATTAGATGGTCTATATGTATAGTGACTACTTAATCTCTCGGCTTTAGCTTATTATCTGTAAAATGAAAAGGTTGGACTAAATCACCTCTAAGTTCATTTTCAGCTTTAGAATGATGATTCTATGAAGATAGGGAATCTATGTACAGATGAGGGAGTAGGTAGTGCATCCCAGCCATGCTTATCATATGGTTATGAAGTAACTCAAAATGGGAGATAAAATGTAAGAAAGAGCAAAAAATAAAGTGTGATGAGAATTAAGGTGCAATCAGTCTAGAAAGGCTGAAGTCAGTTCTCATTGTCAAACAGAGGTGTTATTTAACTAGTCTTCAATTGTCAGTGACTACTAGGATTTGAAGATTCCTCTGCTTCTTCCCCATCCTGGCTCCTTCTGTGAAGTATGCAATAATCTGTAAACCAGAATTAATTGGTACAATGAGAGATCAATATTCAAGGTAAGTCTTTCAAAAAAAAACAAAGAATCTCTTCATGGAATGAATAACTGCCACCTAGTTTGTAAGTTCAAATGCCCTCAGGTTTTTCTCAGAAGTATAATATGTACACAAGGGGGGAAATCTTATAAAAGGTGCTTAATTATTTCCTTTAAATGCTTTACAAATAAAAAAGAAACAATTTAAATTCCCTAGCAGAAAAAGGAAAGAAAGAAAATTTCAAAGAACTAATCAATGCCTTTAGGCAGTAGTTAGCATAGTAGTAGGTGCAGCATCATTCACTATTGTTAAGAATGTATGGAAATTCAGGCCTTCTTACTAGGAAAAGCAAAACTTTGATGATAATTCAGATGTAGAAGTGAAATAATATATAAACAGATACAAAATTTTAAAAATTTATTACAACCTGAATTACCTGGTAACAGTGAGATATTGTTGGGACTAACCCAGCCAGTCATCCTGTAATCCAATGAATGAATCCCATTGCCAGAAGTTATATGAATGACTTGGTTCTTTCAAAGAGAAAATCTCCTTTCATTGAATTTATAGCATATATTTCTTTTGACATTAGATATTCAAATTGAACTCCTTCATTTGAGAAAGAAGGGGAAAAAAAGACTCAGGGACATGAAATGATCTATCCAAGGTCACACAGGTAACAAAACATAAGAGCTCAACTCAAACCCAGGTCCCCTGACAGTCATTTCAGGACTCTTCCTTACACAATTCAGTCCTCCAGTAATCTAAATACTCTATATTGAATTCTTATTTTATTTGGTTGCTTTTCATTCATCATTGGCTCTTTGTATCTCTTTTCTTCTTTAGTTCATGCTACAGGTGAGGACACTGAGGTAAACAGGGTTAAATGACTTGCCCAGAGTCACAAAGCTAGTGAGTGCCTGAGGCCAGATTTGAACTCAGGAAGATGAGTCTTTCTGACTCCATGTCTGGCACTCTATCTGCCATGCCACCTTGCTGTCCCTATTTTTATATTTATATTTAAAGTTGTATTTCTTTAAGAGATTCTTCAAAGTGCAGAAAACCCTTATTTATCTCTTTTCCATATCATTCCTTATGTGATCAAGAAATATTGAGGCAAATAAATGGATGAAAGTGATTTCCAAAGAATAGTCATGCTTCACCATCTATCTACATGGAGAGAAAACTGATAGCTCTAAGTCACTAAACAGAGAAATTATATGATAGACTTTAGATATACAATATTTCATGATTTCTTAAGATTGTGAGACCTTAAACATAAAACATCCCATGATTTCATAAGCATAATATCAGATCACAAGGAGATAGAAAGCCTACTGACTTATAGAGATTGACAGATATTGGACAATTTCGAAGCTTCAGTCTCAAGTCTGAAGTACAAGCTAAATCCAAGAAAGAATTGTACCTGTTTTAAATGGCAGAGACCACTCAATTTTAGGTTTTGTTTGCTAAGACACAATGTTCATTTATATACATGTTCCTGGGGGGAAATATACTAGAACTTGAAATTTAGATCATTTATGGTCATTGAAATGTGTATAATTCATTATAAGACAGGATCACCTTGCAATGAATTCAAGGTTCTTGAAGAGAAGAAAATCTTAATAAAACCTCTTTATGGGGCGGCTAGGTGGCACAGTGGATAAAGCACCGGCCCTGGAGTCAGGAGTACCTGGGTTCAAATCCAGTCTCAGACACTTAATAATTACCTAGCTGTGTGGCCTTGGCAAGCCACTTAACCCTATTTGCCTTCCAAAAATCTAAAAAAAATAACCAAAAATCTCTTTATAAAGTATTTTCATCACTGAGACACATCCATCCAATCACAGCTATCAGTGAGTTTAAACATATCCACTAGTCATTACAGACTAGTCAAAGGAAAATGGAAAAATTTCCCTGAATTAGCTGACTTGTGAGTACAATTCTAAATGAATAAATTAAATGGATTGTAATCTCCTTGGTCTAATTTTTAAAAATTTGTGACAGGAAACATTTATATAGTGCTTTAAAATTGGCAAAGCACTATGTTAATTTATTTGATCCTCACAACAATCCTGTGAGATAGATGCTATTTTTGTTTCCAGTTCACAAGAGAAGAAACTGAAGGCTGGAAAAGGTCCAAGATCACACAGCTAGTGTCTAAGGCAGCATTTGAACTCAAATTTTCTTGACTTCAAACCTAGCATTCTTACCCCTTGGACCACCTATCTGTCTATTTATAGTTAGCTGTTATGGCAAGTAAGAGACCATTCAACTTCCATTAGGGACACTGAACAAACTGGGAGAAGAAAATTAAATGCAACAAGTTTCTTTTGACATTTGAATTTAGACATCATTTCCAAGGTCAAACTGACTCAGAGAAGGCATTAAAATCCAGTCTTCTGATTCCAAATTTTGTTCTCTAGTTGACTATTGATTAAAAGAAATGTTAAAACATTTTCCCAGCTCCTGGAGGCTGTCATTCATGCCACATAAGTAGCCAACGTATAGCTAATAGTTATGTGCATACCTAATAGTAATGCAAAACAAAACACCTAGATACTTATGGCAAATAAAAAGGAGAAGTAAATTGTCATCTTTTCCCCCTTAGAATGCCCCAGGCACTCTTAACCATTCTGGATACCATTGGCCTCAAAAGTCTCAGTTCAGAAAAAAAAAAAAGAAAAAAATATTCCCCAAACCTATTGAGGTATAAGAGCATAGACAACATTTAAAATTATAACTATTCCACCCCCCAAATACCAAGAGAGATCAACAGATTTTTATTTTTCATTTGGAATTGACCTTTCAGTTAACCCATCGCATGCCAAGTTATAGCCTGAAGCAATTTTTTGTAGTGAATGCCTTGAATCTTTGTACTAGAATAGACATATATCTCACCCTGTCTCAATATCATCATTTCAGTAACATTGTGACTGGTCAGCATACCAAAGAAATAATTCAATTCCATGAACATTAAAAAAAGTCAAACTTTCTATTTGTCTTCTTTTCACCATTACAAAAATTCAAAGGACTAAAAATATCAGTAAACTTCTCGAACACTCGGCTTTCATCCTCAAACTTATTTATTGGGTTTTCTCCAGTGTATTTGTGCTGAATGTTGAATAAAAATAATAACTATCTTATTGTGTCCACATCACAAAAAGCTGTAACAGTTTCTTTTGTTCAATCTAGTACCCACTGGTATCTCTTCCTAGAAGAGAAAATTAACTTCAAGGCATTTCTCCATATATTTAACCTGCTGGCAACCCCATGCTTAGGCACAGCAATGAGTCAGGGCCATCCCACTATTTTGAAAGTGAAAGATAAAGCCTGTTTAAAGGATTTATACATGATTAGTTCAGTCTATCATTCTTTTTTCAACAGAAATAAACTCAATAGTTATATATTTTGAAATTTTCCAACACAAAAAAGAACAGTTTTAAGTTGCAGTAGGAGAGATTTAATTTAGAGATTAAGAACGACTTTTGACCATAAAAGTTATGAGAAACTTGTCATTGATGGGTAACTAAGGGTGATGATGGGACCTCTGGAGATTTCAATATGGAAGCAGCTCTGTTGCTAAGATTATTTTAATACTTTTATTTGTCTACACCCAGGTAGTAAAACAAAAATAAGATAGATGCCTATTCATTTTGTATGACTTACATATAGTCTAGGCTATTATGGACCTTTGTGGAAAAAACTATGTATTTGGAATCGGAAGACTGGTGTCAGACTCATCTATCGTTTTTTATTATCTATGCAGTACTGTATAAATCATGTAACTTTTTGGAGTTTCTGTTTTCTTATCTTTAAATTTAGGGGGTTAATCTCTAAGTGCCAAGCTGATAAAAAATCTCTGATGTTAAGAACATAGAAATGAAATTTAGGTTTTGGGGTCCTGTGAGTATAATTTAGTTGTTCCACTAACACAGAGGTCATTGAGTCTATTGCTTCATTTTGCAGAAGAAGAAACTGAATCCCCAAAAGTTTGTGATTTGTCTAAGTTCATACAGAAAACATGTGACTGAGGTAGAATTTGAATCCAGGTTTTTCCAACTCCATGTTTCGCACACTAACTACTACTTAATAGTATGATATAAAGGGGATAGATTACAAGAGGTATAGGTTGTAAGGATAATCTCCAAAGTCTTTTTAAATTCAACAAGACATATAAAACATAAGACATATCAACCTACTAGGCTGGATTTGAACCTGAGCCATATTTATTCTAGTATTTTATCTACTACATCACAGATAGGGATAGGTGAAGTTGAGGGGAGAATCAAAGATAACTTTGAACTTTAAAACTCGAGTGATGAGAATGATGATGGCTGTATCCTCAGTGAAAAAAGGAAGTACAGATGTCATAGTGATGCTTGGAAGTGTGCATGTGGGGTAGAAAACATGAGTATTCTCTCCACCAATATAGATCACACTTTCCTCTTAAAGTTAATAGAAAAAAATCTATCATTTTTGTTTATTCTGAATTTAGCTAGGCTGATCTTTAGATAATAAATAGGCTATCACCAGGCCCATATTCAAAGCCTTTACTAAGTAACAGAAAAATGTCCTAACTGGAGTTCTACTCCAAGAATTCAATATCATTCTCCCTCCTCCCATTCCTACTATGATGAGGCTTGTGAAGAAAGGCTTTAGTGGCAGATATATGATCCTTGTAATCTAGGAACAAGGAACTGACTGCAAGCAAGAAGGAGAAGGTAATTGATAGGCTCATAGGCATTCCAATCACAGTCTGGTCATGAACAGTGACATCAGAGATATATTATGCTGGTAGCAAGAAAGCTGAAGTAGAAAGGCAAGGAGAAACACTGAAAACAGAAATTCTATTTGCACAGGTATTAAACAAACTTAGTCACATTCTAACCTGCAGTACTCCTGAGCTAGGACCAAATCAGATGAAAATATAATTGGAAAAAATATAAAAAATTAATAAAAATAAAAATATAGAACATAGATAATACTAACATGTGGCTTTCTAAGTGAAAATGCAGTCCACAGGAATCCTAGTATATGAGTTATTGGTCCCATTTCTATTTAGGTTTGATACCACTGCTCTTTGGAATCTATTGCAGCAGTCAGGTCTAGGATAGTCCTTATTTCCTCTTCTATCACAAAACCAAGGATTAGATAGGGAAAAAAATCCCTAACAATTAGAGCAGTTCAAAAAACTTCGAATTCCAAAGTTAAATGAGCAGATTAGAAGACAATAGGTTCCTCATTCCCGAAATGTCCAGACACTACTCTTCTCCAGACAGGCTATATACATTCTGATCAAACTGTGCTCCAAAATGCTGTTATTACATTACTATCTGTAGGGTGATCCTTCAGAAATAGTGTTACTCCTTATCAGAAGTCTCCAAGAAGAAATTGACTATTCCTTGAGTATTAAAGGATTTTACCATATTGAAATTTCTGATCTATATGTGTGTAAATGTGAACAAACCAAATTGATTCCTGCTTAGAATCTACGTTCTAAAGTGACAATGCCTTGGGAATTATTTCTTAATAACTTTATATTTTTTACTTTTAGTAACATTTTTAAAAAAACCTTAGAGGCCATCTTATCCAATCTTCTCATTTATAGATGAAGAAACCAAGGCACAGAAATGTTAAATGATTTGTCCAGAGGTACCCTGACAAGTAAGTGCCTGAGATAGAATATGATTTCATCTTCCTGACTCCAAGCCCAATGCTTTGTCCACTATTCCATACTATATCATAGCATATATGGGGATTTCCATCCTGTTACGGACTGGAGCATCTCTAAGATCTCTCTAAATTTTTTGATTATTTGATAAACTATATTCAAGCATATGTAAAGATACCCTGCTTGACTGAAATCCCCTGATAGGGATGATGTAATTACCAAAATGGGTGCAGTTTTTGGGACTCAGTATACAACTTTGCACATATAGTTGAGGAGCTTGTAAGAGTCCTTAATTTAGTGTCCATAAATTTGTTGATTTTATTTTGTTCAATTTTGATAACTGTATTTCAATTTGTTTATTTTATAATCCTATGTATTTTATTTTATACATTAAAAAAAATTCTGAGAAGCTCTAACTGGTTACCAAAGCAGTTCATGATTTTAAAAAAAAGACTAACAATTGTGGGTAAGAGGTTTGAAAAATTACTAAAACTGATAGAAGATTATAAGACTTTCCAAAGATTATATTTAAACCTGATAGAGACAGAAAGGGGAGAAGGGACCAGAAACTATAGTGTTCACACAGCTTCAGTTTCTATGTGGAATGAAGGTCCAATGTGAAGGGGAAAGCCCAGTTGGATATGGTACAACAGTGAATTCTTTATGAAAAACTAACTTGCCAAGATCCACATACTGAGAAACTCTTTGACATCTCCTGACGCAACTTCTTGATGCTTCTAACGACTTTTTCTACAAGTTCAGTTATTCCTAGAGTGTGGGGGGTCCTGGGAAAATATTTTTTTCAAGTCCCTTGTCTGTATAAACATTTCTTAATATTTTTCTTATTTTTTAAACAAATACAAAATAAGAAAAAAGTCATGGGGCATAGTAAAACATAAGAGGATTCATAATATAAAGCAATAAATTCACATTTCAAGAAAACATATATAAAATACTACACCATCTTTTCTTTGCTTCCCTGTAACTTTCCTTCTGTTATTTGCTGTGCACTGTTTATTTTTTCCTCCCCCCCTTACCCAAGAAGGCTACAATTAAGAGTGAATATACTATATAAACAATTTGATAAAAGATATATATTATAAAATTCATGGGCCTATGTGAAGTATATATATATATATATATATATATATATATGAAGATTTAGAATGGATAGAACCCTGGGCACCATTTCTTTTTATTCCAGTCCCAAACCCATTTCTTCATGTTCTTTATTATCAAAAGTCCCATTCATGTCTAATTTCTTCTATCTGATCATAAAAAAATGGTAGTAGCATTGTTTTTATTCCCAGTCCTATTCACAAAAGTTTTTCGACTTAAAATACTGAACTATTATTACTGCTATTATAAGTTCATGCAAATATTTGCATTACAGTTCCATATAATGAACATCACCACTGATACTTACAGAGTGAATTTTACATCTTCTTCCCCTAATCTTCCTGGTTATTTGTCATGCTATTAATCACTAATTCCAAGAAAATAGTTTATATCAAGATGACTCACCTTACTTCTATTTTATATTATTCAACTTCTATTTTATATTATTTCAAATATTATGTGTTTTGTTGGCAGTGAATATAAGCCAGAAATAAAAGGATGCTAATGACTTTATATTTCATTTGTCCTGTTTTTTGCAACTTCAGATACAAATTATCATAATAAAAGTTATGCTAAATTAAAATACAAATTACATCAAAATTATAATATAAGAAAATGAAAACAGGTGAAAGTTTATTTTGACTGATACTAACATTCCAAGATTTTCATATTGAAATTTGCACTATACTTTGTTGTTTTCCCCCACCACTTAGAACACAAGAAACGCAAATTAAAATATTCCAGTTTATGCCCAAACTACTTAATCTCTCATATAACAATATGTAACAGAACATACCACCCTACTATATGATGAGCTACCATTTATATATTCTTTAATGGCAGTCATCAATTTGCCCCTTCTTTAGACAACATTTCAAAATTTAAACTCATTACTGTTACAGTCATAACATTAATTATGATGGCATTAAAAATAAATTTGAAGAAACAGTGGCTTAATTTTGAATTATTGAGAAATCAGGTAAAACATTCAGAATTAGCAAGCAGTGTGGGACACATTAGAAATTCTGAGATGCCCAGAAGACATAAAAAGTAAACCATTCATAGCATGGAGTATATACTAGTATTATCAATACATAAAGAATAATATTCCCAAAATTCAATGTAAAATGTTTTATGAGGCAAATCTGAAATATACTTGAGATGTCAAAAAGAAATTCCCAAATTTAGCAGTGATGTTTTTGGCATCTATTTCAGGCCAGAAAACCAGAACATTACTATCAATGTTGTCAGAACAAATCCTAGCAAAACATTAATGATTATATTGCATTTGTCGTACCAAATATTATCTTGTCACAATGTATATAGTTTTTGCCAAGTTTTTGTTGTGTATATTAATGTACATCTATGCTATTATTAAAATTTTCATCCAGGACATTGTATTTAATATATATATATATATATATATATATATATATATATATATATATATATATAGTTCTTTGAGGTAACTCATTGCATTTAACAATGAGCAATAAACTATGCATGAACTTTTAAATTAATTAAAATGTGGGGCAAGTGGAAGTTCTGCTGCTGAAGACATTGATCAAAAATGGAACAGTTCTAGTCTCTTCATCATCAAAGATCAGTGCTTTCAAATTCCAAAAATACTCCATTTTAAATGAGAACAATTGATAGGTATTCCTATATCTCAATATGGTAACTAAGGTAACATTCACTTTGTTTTGCAAGTCAGTCATAGTTATTTTGTTTTATTCTATTTCCTGTGCTTCGGAGTGAGGTCCTCTATAGCATAAACCCCCTGTGGCCTATAACTCCTGGTTAAGGGGCTCTGATTTTCCTGGTCTAAGGGCAATAATTGCTGTTAAGGGAAATAGGGGTAGAGAAAACCATTCTGATATCAACTATCAGAATTAAATTAACGCCTCATCTAAAATGTTCAAGCCCTGGGACTACCCCCCCCCCTTATACTTTAAAATGGCCATTCACTGTATTCTAGGACAGAGTAATTAGTAAAGCAAAAAAAAAAAAGGCAAGATGCCATAGAAATACATATGAAGTGAATGGCTAGAAATAGAAAATCTACTTTAATGGGACAATACCCAAAGGCAGGTTAGTAGAATACCAGTGAAACAAAAATCTCATCTTCAAAGGAATGGTTTTCAGATGAGGTATCTGAATGATGCCCCCAAACAGGTAAGGCACTATTAAAAAATAAATAAAAGAAAGCAAATTGCTCCACTTTAAAACTCTTAGCATCTGGCTGATCAAATGCAACTCATTCTGTTATGAAGCATGGAAATGACCACTCATCAGAGAGCAGACTTTTTAGGACTGTCCACATTCAGGGACAGCAATGCTGTCAGCAAGGTCATCTTTGAAGACCAAGGACAACATTGCGCACACACTCTGTATCAAAGAACATGACATCATAAACTAATAATCCTAGAAAGGGTCATGTCAAAAATAAATCATAGGGTGAATGTCTCTTAGTGTGTTTTCTTTCGGTGAAAGCATAACCACCTCTATGCATTCCTCTTACAGTCCAGCCAGCTATATCTTTTGAATCTTTGCACAATGGTCAGAAATCTCTGGCTTTGCCTCTGTGCTAACATACTGACGGGGATAGCACCTGGGACTAAAAGGCAGGCTTGTTTGACTGGAGAGATGAGAACAAGGGAGAGATTAGAGAAAAGTGAGAGAGATAATGGGACAGACTGTAAGAGAGCCTTGAAAGCACATGAAGGGAAAAATACAGAATTTGATTAGGATGTGATAGAAGTACAGTGAGGAGGGTTTGGCTTTTGTTTTTATTTTTTTCTTAAAAAGAAATGTGTGCTCAAAATGGTAGGCAAAGGTGATATTTTGTAAAGATGACATTTTATAGTTATTAGATAGGAAATGGTCTAAAAACTAGGAAGCTGGGAAGAGAAGTTAGGTGAGTCTAGTAATGAGATGATCAAGGTCACAATTCTGGTTATAAGAATGTTAGGAAGAGATCTAAGATACCAAGAGAGACAATGAAGCTAAATTGACAGGTAGATAATCTAAATGTGGAGGGAATAATTACAGAGATGAATGTCTTGGAAGTTTACATGATCTCATAACTATTTTTAAGGAGGAAAAACATTTATACAATGTTAGAGTTCATTGTCAGAATTCTTCCTCAGCATAAGGTATTTATTCATGAAAATAAGGAGGCTATTGAAGTTGGTTACATGCCTCAAATATTTCAAAAGTTTGTCCCTAGCATTTACTTAAAAGCTCAAATGCTACCTAGCATAATACATAAAAGATTAGATTTGGAGTGAAGAAGACCTGGATTGAATCCGCACTCAGATACTACTTAGTTATATGACTCTGAGAAAGTCACAACCAATTTCAGACACTATTTTCTCACCAGAAAATTGAAATAATCATTGCACTTTCCTCACTGAGTTGTGAGAATAAGATTAAATAATGTATGTAAAGTGCTTTTCAAACCCCAGATACAATCTAAATGTTATTAGTAGAACATAAACAAATATGAAAATCTAATAAAAACCAAATATCTAAAAGCATTAAATGTTCCTTAAATATATTTGAGTGTAGACTCTGGGTTCACTCTCTAAACCCCATTTGAACTAGCAATTCAGGTCTCATGATTATGGCCAATGACGTCAGTGTTTAGAGCTCACTCATGAACTCCTAACCCATTTATTTCTGCCCATTTTCAAGATCTTTCAAATATCACTTAATCAATTTACATCAATTAGATTTCAAGACAGTATATTTATGGAAGTTAGCTAGATGGCTTAATGGATAGTGCACTAGGCTTAGATTCAGGAAGATCCAAGTTCAAATCCTGCCTGAAACACTTCCCATCTGGACAAGTCCCTTAATCTCTGTTTGGCTTAATCCACTGAATAAGGAAATGACAAGTTAGTTACTCTAGTATTTTTGCCAAGAAAATACCATACTAGAGCACAAAGTGTCAGATGTAACTAAATGACTCAATTACATTTAGTAAGAAATCATAGTAAGAAACAACATTTAAATACTTCTTTTTAAAAATTTATTTATTTTGAATTTTACAATTTTTCCCCTAATCTTGCTTCCCTCCCCCCCCACCCCCCACAAAAGACAGTCTGTTAGTCTTTACATTGTTTCCATGGTATACACTGATCTAAGTTGAATGTGATGAGAGAGAAATCATATCCTTACGGAAGAGAAATAAAGGATAAGAGATTGCAAAATTACATAATAAGATAAGGTTTTTTTTTAATTAAAGGTAATAGTCTTTGGTCTTTGTTCAAACTCCACAATTTTTTTCTCTGGCTACATATAGTATTCTCCATCACAGTGACCCCAAAATTGTGCCTGATTGTTGCACTGATGGAATGCGCAAGTCCATTAAGGTTGTTCATCACCCCCATGTTGCTGTTAGGGTATATAAAGTTCTTCCAGTTCTGCTCATCTCACTCAGCATCAGTTCATGCAGATCCCTCCAGGCTTCCCTGAATTCCCATCCCTCCTGGTTTCTAATAGAACAAATGTTCCATCACATACATATACCACAGTCTATTAAACCATTCCCCAGTTGATGGACATTCACTTAAATACTTCTTAAAATGGAAGCACACTTTTTTTCTACTAATTTTGGATCATGGGAAGAGTGAGCTTAAACTTAAAAATGGTTACTACCAAAACATGGTCTAATTCATTCCTCAGTATGACATACCTGGTAGAGCAGTAGGTCCCCTGTTTGTAATATTTAGTGTCTACACTACCATAATGTTCAGCTCCTGGACTAGGTCAAATAAATCTCCTAGTTCTTTCCCAGATCTGGCTGACATGGTTACTGGCAGCCTCTTCCTAAAGACTCCAGTGGCTGGACCTTTGATAGTTCTTCCAACCCTTTGAAGGTCAAAAGGCTTGAAAGTCACCTTGTCTGATCTGTTTCCAGTTACTCAACTTAAAATCTTGAAAGAATAAAATACAAAAGAGAGAAGAAACAAGTAAACCATGCATCAGGACCACATGGTAGGCAGGTAGATTGATAAAGCAGGTAGAGACAGGTGGATGGCCATTGCAACTTTTGTCTCTGTTACTTCTTTTCCAACTCAAAGCCTAATATCAGTTTATTCTGAAACTATCCTCACAGAAAATGAATTCCTTCATTCCAGCCTTTTGCATATATACCCAGTTCTTGGTTAGGTTTTTAATCACCAGCCAGGTAACAGAGAATACCTGAGCATACTTTAAAGAGGTTCTTCTAGAAGCAAGCTGAGCAAGCTTGGATTGGCAGCAAACCAAATGGATTGGCAGCAACCAGATATCATATCTACATGTTGGTATGCTTATACTTATGCTTTTCATGTGACTTGTGAATCATGTTCATGAAACTTCACCAAGAATACATCTTTCCTATAAAATATCCATTGTACAAAAATACTAAAAACTACAAAATTTCACCAAGATGACACTTTTCCCTTTCTATTGAAGACTGACACAGCAACTAACCTACACAAGGAAAAAATAGACCATAGGAACATATAGGATCGAAATCTAGCCTTTTAATAGATATTCAAAGAGCAGAAAAACTTTTTAAGAGCTTAGAATGAATAATATTGGACAAAATGATAAAGAAATTAAAACCAATGCAATTTAAAATTTGATGAGAAGGTAGTATTCTAAGCAATTCTATGTTGTTATACAGACATATTTGAATATTCAAAAGAATTATGATTTCTTTAACATCTCTGATGCTACCTTTGGAATAGGATCTTCTTTCTCTCATACTGATAGCTACTTTGTTTGGGAAAGTTTTAGGGGGTTATCTAAAGTACTGAAAGGCCAGAATTACATGGATAATTAATATAAGAGGTAAAATGTGAACTTGTCTTCCTGACTTTTTATGTCAGCCCATTACCTGCTATTCCAGTCTGCCTAAATTATAGGTATATCTCTAAAAATATTAGAAGGTAGGAATTAAGAGATTAAGGTTTAATTCCTCATAGTATATATTCTACAAAAACATTACTGTTCAATGCATCAGTAGTAATAACTACCATTTAAATAGTACTTTAATGCTTGCAAAGGTTTTTATCTGCTGTCTCTTTTGCTCCTCACAACAAAAGGAGGTGTGTGTTATTATTATCCTCATTCTACAGGTGAGAAGATTGAGACTGATAGAGGTTAAGTGACTTGCCAAGGGTCATAGAACTAGTAAGTGTCTGAGGCAAGAATCAAACCCAGAGCTTCCAGACTTCAAGTCTAGTATGCTATGCACTGTGCCACCCAGGTACCAATAATTGTAAGAATGCTGTTGGGATCAAATGAGATGAGAGGAAAATAGTTGGACAGGCTATTAGTTTTAGTATATTGGTGGTATTATTGGTGGTATAAAACACCAAAAGTGCTCTGTTTTATTTAGCTAAAAGTAACTAAATTGGCTACTAAAAAGAGAATTGAACAATTAGATTTAGAGTTCAACTCTATTTACAATTGGGAACACTGGGGGTCAAAAGAGGCTTAAGTGACTTGGCCAAGATCACCAGGTAATAAATGCAGGGTCTGAATCCAGGACTTCTTACCCTAGAACCAGTGTTTCTTCCAGCACTTTTACTGATTTCTCTATCTCTGCCACCAAATAGAAAAGTTAAATATTCAACTTCATTTTTAAGATTGAAACTTGAAAAAATATAAGGAAATAAAGGGGAAAAACCCCTTGTTTGCATACAGTGCTGTGTCCCCAAATCTTGTAACACAAATCAACTTGTTATGTTCAGCTGTATCTTCTACTTCCCCTGGTAAGGGTCAGTAGTCACAGTAAGTGTAAAGAGAAAGAAATGAAGCAGAGGGCAGTAGGGATGACTGGAAAAAAGAAGACCAGCTCATAGGGATCCAAGTTCTCAGAGACAAATATGCAAGAAACAATAGACAAAAGCCCTTGTTTTTAGCAGATGACCAAAAAATAGTTGGTTCCTGGTTGAAGAACTGGACACAGTCATTTTGCTTCTTCCTACTTCTACTCATGAGACCTTTTATCTCCATAGAGCAAGAAACTATTTCTTACCTCTCTAAGACTTCTGCTACCTTTGCCCACATCATTCCAGGAATATTAGATACGAGAGAAAATACAATGCACTCATGAGGAGGTCTTTTCGTATTATTTGTATACTTGTAATATATATATATATATACATATTATATATTATGTAATATGTAACATGTATACTTGTAATATGAAGTCTCATTAGGTAAAGGAAAAAGCTTACTAATTTAAACTAATTAAGAAAAGATCAGAAGCAGCAAAAAAAGCCTGAATTACAGAATTATTTTTAAGGAAATATAGTTAAAGTGATTATTTCTTAATAATTTAAACTAAAGAATAGATAAATGCAATGAATAATTAGTAATTGAGAGTCTAATCAACAGAATGCTAACCTTGGAGACAGGAAGACCTGACTCCCAAGTCTATTTCTGACAAACATTTAATTTTAGGATTTGGCAAAATCATTTAACCTATCAGGTAATTCTTTTGCAAATTTCTTGTGCTTTTATTTGCAATATTATCAATATATGAGACCAATAATGTTGCCAAATGCCAAATACTAAATGCCAAAAATGTTCTCATGGTCAAAACAAACTAAATAGAGTCCTGGCCATAGAGTTGTAGAATCACTTATTTTCAGAACCTTGTCTTATTCCCTCATTTTTCAGATGAAGAACTCGAGGGACAGTGAGACTAATGTAAGGAAACCCAGATATTAAGTGTCATAGATAGAATTAAAAAGTTCTTGAGGGCAGGTACTATTTGATTTAAAAATATATGGATGTGCTTAGTTTTTCCATTATAAACATTGACTGGTTTTATTTTGTGCATTTTTATCCCAGTACCAAGCATAGTTCCTGGCACATTGTAAACAATTAATAAATGTTTGATTGATTGATGGGGGTGGTAACTCATCTATCATTTCCATATGAATGGTTTCCTACACTAATGAAATAAAATGCCAGACTCCTCTCTCTCTCTATCCCCTATCAGCCCCCCCGCCAATTACTAATTAGCAACATTATATTATAAAATAATTTCTTCTGGACTCCTTGAAGATGCTTAAAAATAATTTGCTGAACAGCTGTTTTGCAATCCATCTCTTACATGATTTCTTCACACTAGCTTAGGAAGAAAGGGTTTGCTCAACAAAACTATTTAATACAATTAATATGGTTGTGAATTTCATAAATTGTACAGGATACTATCCTACATAATTGTTCCATTCTAACTTCCTTCTACTGAATTATCATTGCCTATTTTCTGCAGCTCCCAAGATTTATTTTTTGAAAACTTTCCCATTCAATGCAACAAGACTTATAATAATCTGAGATCACACACCAAAGAAATGCATCATTCAACTTTCTTACCTGTAAAATAAGATATCTTTCAGTTCTAACTTTCTGAGCTTCCCCTCATACCCTGATAAGAAAATTGCAGAATTCACTAGAAGGTATGACAAGGCTCCTCCAAGTGAAAGATATATAACAATTCATATTAGTAAATATTAAGGGTCTACCATGTATAAGGCAATTGTGTCAGCTCTCTCATCATTCTATGAGGGCATAACATACTTAGAAACACCAACTTTCAGATAAATTTTAAAAATTGTGACTAATGTCTAGAGTCTGGAATAATAACCCTAGAGCTTGAGAAAATTTAACTCAACTCTTTTATTTTATAGATGAGGAAACTGAGGCCAAAGGGATCATTGACTTGCCTAGGATCACACAGGTAGAAAGCACTAAACACAGGTCCTCTCATTCTAGAGCTGGGGTTCATATCCTGACTCTGTGAATTTGTTTTTTGTTTTGTTAATATTTTGATAACTATTCTTTTTAGCACCAAATTTTTTTATGCATTTAAAAAGCATTATCCAAGAAGAGGTCCATAGGATTAACCAGACTGCCAAAAAAATTCCATCATACCAAAAAAGTTCAGAACTCCAGACCCAAATACAATGTTTATTCCACTGTACAACATATCAACCAGAATTTTTTTGCCCTCAGAAAAAGGGATTGTGGAAGAGGGAAAAAAAGCCATACTCAAGAAAAAATTGGATCATTACAATATAAAAAATTCCACCCCAGAAGTGGCTGTTAAGTGAATAGGAGTTTATATCAGTTCTATTAGGGGAGTAAGGGGCAGGAAGATAATTAACTCATCCATTAACATTGCAGGTAGGACTCACAACTACTCCTCTTCAGTATGCATTACATTTCATAAAATGAAATTATTACTCACAGCTGTTCTTAATTTTACAGAGCATCTACTTTAACTTTATTATCTAACTTGGATGTTAAATATGTCTCATAATAAACTGAAGTGATTTCCTTTTACAAGAGTAGGGGTTTATAGAAAGAGTAATTAGAAACATGGAGTTATGACAGCATGCATCATTTCAGATCAACATTTGAACAGAGTAGGATAGAGCATCCATATCTGAAAAAAGGCTAAAGACTCTTAAAAACAAATAAATGGAAATTATCGTTCATTTTACATATGAATGTTCTCGTAATGAATCCTTATGTAAAAATTATGCAAACATAATATATACAATTTAAAAGAGTTTTTTTATGTCAGCTTTTCATCTCCTTTACTGGTTTGGCCTTTTTCAAAGTGCAATGCTGCCTTTATAACACCTACCAAATACCTTTTAATTTTTCTTCAAAATATTTTATCGACTAGAGAATTTGGTCATGAAGAAACCAATGTTATACTTCTCAAAAAAGAAATTAATTCCTCTTCACCAAAAAAACTACACTAACTTCTTAAGGCACTTAGATTCTATTGTGAAAAAAAAACATTGTGGATTTATTTTAACTTTAAATGATTGATTTTTAATGCATAAAGCCTTATCCTTTGATAAAAATTTATCACAAGAGCTGCCATTATTTATGTACTGAATATATACATCAGTTATTATTAGAAAATTCAGTAACTAGTAAATGTGTTTTGGTCTTTTGATAGCATGGTTTATCCATTGAATAAAATACATTTAATTGCTTTTATATTTATTTTTAAAAAATGACACTTGTTGCCATTTCTATCTTACATGTACTTTGAGACTATTGTAAACATGTTTCAACTTTTCACTCTCTCATTTATTTTTCATTTTTTCAATTCCTTACTTATAATAGTGTAACAAATGTTAGCTGAAAACTATATAGCAAGCAACTGACCATTTAATACATCATCTGGAGAGCAGTGGATCTGGATAGGAATGGAATATTATTTCTGAAAAGAAAAAAAAGCAAGAAAATGGGTCCTACAATAACAATACAAAAAGAGGAAAAAAAAACATGAGATCAATTCAAACTCCCAAGTTATAATTAATGGCAAAAGAAGCTAACAAATCAATGTAAAACAAACCTCATTCAAATCAGGTTAAACATTTAAATTGAACAAGCAACAAACATTACTTTGTATAAAAATTTGACATTGCAACTAAGGAAAAAAACAGCTAAAATGCCTGAATTAGGAATATTATTCCTAAGAACAATAAAACTATATTTTAGGGGGGAAATGAATTTTCAATTTAGAACCAGGTCAAGAAAAATGTTCTCTGTAAGATTCAGAGACTGCCAATTGAACAGTACAGAAGCTCTTAAGACTTGAACTCCAGCTTTTATTCTTTGCTTTACATAAAACAGAATATCTGTGTGTCTGTTTTCTGTATTCATGCAAAAAAAAGAGGGGATGTGGGGAAACAAGGCAGAATAAGTGTCAGTGAATTTTGTGGGATTTACCTTTGTATAATTCATAATATTTAGAAGACTTTTTAAAAATAAAAATGTAATACATGGAATTTGACTCATATCATAATCAATCTAGAGATACATCCTTAGGTATGTGCAATTGTAATGGAAATTTATTTTTTGAAATTTTTATCTATTCTTTTGCATGACTTGATAGTTAAATTCAAATGATTGGGAGATGGGAAAGGAGGAAATTTGATTGATCTTTTTGTTCCATAAAACTGTTAGAGTTAGTCAGGAAAGACAATGTTCATTCATTAACCTTTTTTGAGAGGTAGGGAAGAAACTACAACAAAACTTGGAAATTAGCAAGATTCTGAATATTGTTAGTATAATAAAATTGATGGGGTAAAATTATTTAATCATTATGGGTATTTTAAGAAATATCTATGTTTATGTAGGTTTATGTTTATGTTATAAATACCATACTATAAGTGGAAGGAAAGGAAAGGTATTGTTGTTTCTTGGAGCATCAATATGTATTCATAGCATTTAATCTTTTGTGATACTGATCTTTGACATTAAAATAAAGGTCTTATTTGTTAAATAGCAGGAAAACCTCCTCAACCTCTGCGAGAATATAGCACATTTGAATAATGCTAGTCTCTGTAGGGCTTGATATTGGGCTATGAATATTTGACCTAGAATGCCATTAGCTTAACTTATACATTTTAAAATCACGTATTGAAATGCTGCAAAACTAAGATTGTAGTGAATTTAATTTCAAAGCCACACTGGCGGTCCTTTTATACTGTATGTGGTAATCCTTGATTTCTTGCACTGATGCTAAATGTTAATGAACAGAACCACAGTATACCATTTCACCTGGAGCAATGAAAACATTAAAATCTCTTCAGAAGCCTGAATAAAACTTTATTTTATAAATATAATCCACGGTGAAGCTCTACCATTTCACTGTACTTTTTTGAAATAAGGGCACATGGAAAATATGGAAGAGTTTCCTTTGAGATCGCTAACTAAAGCTACAAAATGAGCCCGGTACGGCATTTCCAAGGAACGCGGTTCAAAAGTTGTACGATTACTACTAAGGTTGTTTTATTCTCTCCCACATTTGGAACAGGAAGTCTGTGTTGTTCTTGAAGAATTCTGAAAAGCAATGTCACAGTCTGATGACCTCTTCTCCTCATTAAAACGTTCCCAAAGACAGCTCTCTGCATGATGTTTTGTAGCTTCAGCAGCCATGAACTAATTTGTACCTCTTATTTTGATCATGCACTGGTGAAAGCACCAAACAATATTTTTCTTTAAACACAGAGAGGGCTTTCAACAGCTCAGCATGCACTTCTACCCTCTTTTTAATCTTGGAGCACCTATTTATTTGCTCTTTTCACCACTAAATCTTCTTTGCTCCTTTCTGCCCCCTGCAAAGCGGCTAGTTAAAAATCTTCAGTGTTTTTTCTTCATAGGCTTAAACCATTAAAAGGGTATTACCATAAAAAGGGAGACAAGGATTTACAGACAGAGGACAGGGAGAATTTGCATTTCTAATTTTTAATCCAATTAAACTGAAATAATATTTATTTAGCTACAACCTTTATATAATTTCTATGACCTCACCAAAGTTAATGGGGGGAAAAATTCCTGCTTGGGGAAATTACTTAGAGGTATTCCCTGAAAAGACTGATTGGGTCTGCTTATTGAATATTTGAAGTTTTTTTTAACATTATATATCTGATAAGTATGCATGTGGTTCATTTGCTTACTTTGCATAACCTTCATTCTTTTCCCTTAGTCCAATTATGCACATCATTTTAAAAATACAAATTTGAATCCTTTGAATCACAAAGGCAGTGTTGAGATTTTAACAGGTATTTTAAGGGGGCTGGGGTTTTCTGCTATACATTTTGTGAATCTGGAAAAGGAACTACAAGAGAATGAAATTTTAAAATTTCAGTAACTGTTTTTCCAGGTGGTGACATCACTTTTATTAATAAATGCTCAGATTCCAAATTATTAATTCCAAAATATTCCATATTTTAAAAATCTAGATCTCAATCTCTAAAATTAATTGACACATATCGTACTAGTAAGAAAATAAAAATAAAATTCAGTGTGCTTAATAATTTAAAAGCTTTAGCTCTAAACATACCTTTTAGAAGTATCAAAGTTTATCAAATAGGCAGTGTAAAGATTCTCATATAGAAGAATTAAATTTTAGTGTTTTCTTTTCTGCAGTTATGCTCTAAAAAACAAATGATACATAAGAAAATTTAAATATAGTTGTGGTATATTTCTTTTAAATATATCACAAATAACATGGAATCATTTTTCCATAAACAAGTCTCCCTGAGATTATTGTGAATCCATTTTTAAAGTTAACAATTTATATTCCCTAAAGCATGATTGTACAATAGTAGATTTCAAATTTTCTCATATTTCTAAAAAGTATCATTCATCCAAACAGTTCTTTAATTCATTATGTTTATGATTATACTAAGATAATTAAAGCACTAAATTTATTGCTTTCCATAAGATAATTATTACTTGTTATTTAGCAACAAATAAAAATACATGTAATCAAATGAAACTGCCTAAATCACCAGAGTGACAAAATCTATTAAAGGTTTGAGTCTAGTTTAATACCTTTTCTATCTCAAACTTGCCTCCCAAAGTTTTTTATCTATTCTTTTGCATGAATTGATAGTCAATAAATTCAATTGATTAGGAGATAGGAAAGGAGAAAATTTAATCAATCTGATAAACTTAGAGCCATAAAACTATGCAGTAGAAGCATTTCATTTTTCTGAGACCTAAAGAAAGGAAATGACTAATCCAAGATAACTAGGTAATAAATAGCACAGCTAGTGTTCCAAAAACAGGTGTTGTTACTTTAAGTCAAGTTCAATGTTCTTTAATTAATGTGTTTGCTAAATTGAATCACTTTGATTCAATTGAATACAATTGAATTTTCTCTACCCCATGCTGCCTTCTCTCCCAGCAAATTTCCAAGTCTCATCAGAATTTTCTCCCATAAGTGTCATTTCATTCTTTAATTTTAATTACATTTTTCTGTCTCAATCTTTATCCATCACTATAAGCCATTATCATTCAGTAACAAAATAACTGAATTATAATTATAGGTAATTTTTATATACAATATAACATTTATAGAACTATAGATCCTATCAGTTTCACATCCTTTCACCACCATGTTTTCCCAAGCTAAAAGTTGTTTAAGAAATAATGAATGAGAAAATAAGAAACAAAATGAGAAATTTAAGAAAAGTTATTTAAGAATAATAACTCTTAAAAATCAACTCTCATCATCTTGAAATCCAAGTTGTCACATGTGCTCAGAGTTAAGCTGGACCATAATTCTTCTAGTTTCCTGAAGTTTTAAAGTCTTTAAGATTCAGGAAAACTCATGTGTTAATATACAAAAATACACACATTCTTAAAAAGTAGGTGTGTAGGTAGAGAGGACTAGCATCAATTTTTAGGTAATGAAGATGGTAGAGCAATGAAAGTACCAAACTAGATATGAAGGAACACATGTCTATTTCCAGATCTACTCATGAAACTACTTCATTGAGTCTTTTCTCTCAAGGGAGGACAAAATTTTTTAAACTAATGAGATGTTATGAGAACAAAAATACACATATGAAAGCACTTTGAAAATCATGAAGGACTCCAAAGAGGCAATAATGATGATGATGATGATGATGATAATAATAACTGTTTTGGCTTATAAAGTGCTTTAAATGCTGCATCATTCCATTAAATTCAATTTAGCAAAAGTTTGTTCATTATCCAAGGTGTGTTGCAGTTAGCTCAAACTGAGCCAATTGTTAAATTTTCAGTGTAAGCATTTATACTTTGGAAACTGGAAAACATGACAAATAAGAGCTTGATTTATTATTTTGTTGATTGTCTAGATATAGAAAATTATGAGAAAATGCTATTAATGCAAATTAAACTTAAAATTGAGGTTCATGTAAATTTTTCCCAGGTAGCCAGTTGTTAAATATTTATCATCAGACCTTTTGATAGCATTGTAAGAGTATATAGATTTGGAGATGAAAGAAAATTTAAAGATTATTTGAATCTGATTCAACTAACTCCTTTTACAGGAAAGGAAGGTCACAGAACCAGTTAAATTAGCTATTCAGGGACGGGATTTAGAATTTGTACGTAGAAAGAGAGATTACATTGATCATTTCTCATTGTGTAAATAATACATTAATATAAATAAATAACTAAACAAACAAATAAATAAATGAAATTTTAATTCTCAAAACAACAGGGAATTGAACCAGTTACTATTGCACACTATCCAAAAGGAAAAGCAAATAATAAAGACTTGCTCTAATGTAAAATGATGTGTGGGTTGTCACATCCTCAGAAAAGGCTACTTGAGTGTGTCAATAAAGTAGACACTTTTAGGGTCCTCTGGACAGAATTTTACATAAAGTTAAAAGCTCTTTCCCCCCCTCCTAGAAAAACCCGTTTCCCATTATAATCTCCCTTTCTGCCTTTTGTCCACTAGATGTCCCCAGTGTGTCACACACCAAGCTCTGATCTAGGTAGATAGACTCCTGTTAATGTGAATCCATATGGATTGTTACTGTTTGAAGTGAATCCTAAGATATTTCGTGTAAAAAAAAAAAAGAACGAGTTCATTTCATCCCTAAATTAACAAGCTATTAATCTACAAGAGAAATGCAATCACTTAAAGACTTTGCCTTGGCTTGAGCGTGGCCAATTAAAGAGCATGTATATCTCTTCTTGTCTGAAACAAGAAATCAAAGAAGGAAATATGTGGAAAAAAAAAAAGAATCCTTAGAGGAAAAAGTTCCTACCCTTGATAGAAAGGATCTTAACACAACTTTTAATTGTATTGCTTTCAAAGGATGAATAATAGTTACGCAAAATAGTTCAGAAAACTCTGGTGACAGCAGGAGTCTTATTTAATTTCAAGTTTAATCAATTAAAAATAAAAATTACAGTCAGAACATAAATGATCCCCAGAAGTGCCCCGCCTCCTTCACACAAAACCTCTATAACAAAGAATAAGAGGATGAGCTCTCATAATAATTGAACTAAGCTTGTAAAGCACTGTCCTTTCTTCCCCATTACCCCTCCCAAATCCCAATGAATCCCACAGTACATGAAGCTTCTGTATTCGGTATACCCTCTGAGCTGCTATGGCAGACGGGAACACTAGAGGGCTTAGAACCGGCTCTTCTAAAGGAATTCAATAAGGATTTCCTACAAGGTGTCTCAAAATGGAACCACTCAGGCAGCATGGGTCTGGCTCTTGGGGCAAGAGGTAAAAAGTTCAGCCTGTGAAGTCGAATACTTTTTGGGCCAGAGAGAGCAAGGATGAATTATCCATTGCTCTGCAGCTAACATTGAAACAAGGGTAAACATTGACAGTAGGTCACTGGCTCTATTCACTTCTTTGGGGGGGTTATCCTTGCAATGTGACTTATCAATCATCTGGTCTTACTGTTTTCTAGACTTTTTTTTAAATATAAGAAAGTCCTTTTTTTCCTGTTTCCACATTCACAAAGCCAATTTACTCCTTTCCTGACTCGTCCTTAATTTGCCACATCTCCTTGAAGTCTTCCTTAATTAAGTAGAATTTATCCATCAACAAATACTTATTGCCCTCCTACTATAAACTTAACACTATCCTGAACACTGTGTAAGAACACAAGAAAATACAAAACTTTGGGGCCATGGAAGATGGAATAATAAAAGGACAAATGAGTGTGATCAAAATAAGCGAGGGTGATAGGTTCATGGATAAATTAAAACTTTAAAAATGGGTAGGAGATAGGAGGGGAGAAATGAGAATATTCTGGGGGAGGCATCTAGTGGGAATGAACATGGTGTAGGAAGAGGACAATCAAAAGCTGGACCTACTGCAGCAGAGGATACCATTAGGTAGAAGTGAGAAATGCTATTGCAGCAGTACATTGGGGCAAAAGTATGGGAAAGTAGAAGAAATTTGGTCATAGGAGTTTCTACTTTATCCTATAGTGATTATAGGTTCCTGAGCAGAAAAATAACACATTGAAATAAGGCAATCCAGTTAGTTAGATAATTAGCATTGATATGGTTTTTAAGGCTTGTAAAGCACCTATATCTCACTTAACTCCTCACAATTTTTCTGGATGTTAGGTGCTATAATTATACTCATTTTACAAATGAAGAATAGGGGTTTGCCCAGGGAAGCTAGGTGGTCCAATATAGAGCATCAGGAAGAACTAAGTATAAATCCAGCCTCAGAAACTTACCAGCTGTGTGACCCTGGGCAAGTCACTTAACCTTATCTGTTTCCTCCTCCACAAAAGGATCTTGAGAAGAAAATGACAAACCACTCCAATATCTTTGTTCAATAAAATGGGGTCATGAAGAGCTGGACACAACTGAAATGACTCAATAACAAGATCACCAACAATGACTAATCTAGGGTTATATAGCTAGTAGTGATATGCATGTTATCTCCCAATTCTTCTATAAATTCTTAAGATTAGGGACTACTTTTTGCCTTTCTTTGTAACTAGTACAATCTCTGGTATGTTGTAGAGGCTTAATGAATGCTAACTGACTTAATGACAAGATGGTAACCGCATCCCCTCATTACCTTCAGTAAGTTCAAGTCTCCAGGCAAACTACATCCCAGGATACTAAATTAAAATTAAGCAAACAAATAACCAAACTTCTGCCTGGAGAGATGCTATGAACTAAAGTGAGTATGGGTTATTCCCATTTTCAAAAGGCAGATTCCTCTAGCTAATTTAACTTTAGATTCCTGACATAATTTTGTCAGTTTTTATTAAAAGCATAGGCTTAGCTCAGAAGCAATGATCACTAAGATCCAGTCCAGATTCATTAGTAACATATTGTATGGGATTGATCATTTCAATTTTTTTGGTAATGTTATTAAATTGGCATGCATAGATTTGGCATACATAAATTTCAAGGCATTTGACAGGTACTTATGGAAAATATGGAAAGAGATTATTTTGATACTGGTATAAGTAGAGGACTTTCAGGGCAGAGCCAAAATGGCAGTGTGACATTTACATGTTCCTGCACCTTTTCCCTACCAAAGATAAATGAAGCCTCTGCAATGACATCAAAGCTACAGATCCCGTCAAGAAAAAGAGAAGATCCAAAGAAGCTTTCAATGATATTCATTATGGAGGATCTTCAGTCTGTCTCTTTGGGAAAGATGAAGTAAAGCCAAATAAGACTGGAGAGAGGGAAAGGCAGTGGGAGATTTTAAGTCACAATGCAGTCCAGGTTCCAACAGTTTGACAATGGCATAGGTCCCAGAAGTTGGATAGTAAGCCAGCAGGGAGGGTCCCAAACCCAAACCAAGTCTGAACCCTGGGGACACTGGGGCAAAGATAGAACTGGGTTGGGAACAAACCACTGCATAGGCAGAAGCTGGAGATAAAGGAGGGGAAAAAACCTCTGCAAAGGCAAGGCCTAGAAAACATAGGCAACATCTTGGCCAATGATAAGCCAGGGATCAGACCCCAGTTCTAGTATTAAAAAAAAAAAACTTGGATCTATATTCCCCATACACCAAGAGAGTTAAAACATCAAAGATGATCAAAAAAGCTAAAGAGTCTCACTGTAGAAAACTACTTTGTAGATAAAGATAGCAGTAAAAAATTACTCACAGGGAAAGTCTCAAAAGAGTTTATGAATTGGATTCATATCCAAAAGCTGATAGAAGAGCATAAAAAAGAATTTAAAAACCAAAGAAGAGAGGAAGAAGAAAAATAGAAAAAAGAAATTAAAGTCATGCAGGAAAATTTTGAAAAATTGACCAAAGAAATCAACTCCTTTAAAAATAACCAAATGGAAAAGGAAACACAAAAACTAATTGAAAAAAATAAAACCTAAAAGTTAGAATTGAACAGATAGAAACCAATAAATTTATGAGAGCACAAGATTCCATCAAATAAAATTAAAAGGTTGAAAAAATTGAAGAAAATGCAAAGTAACTTTTAGGAAAAACAAACAAACTGGAAAATAGATCTAGGAGAGCTAATTTGTGAATCTTCAGACTACTAAAGCTTAAATAAAAAAAGAACCTAGAAAACATAAAGCAGGAAATTATCAGGGAAAACTGTCCAAATCTGGTAGAATAAGAAGACAATATAGCCATTGAAAAAATACATAGAACCTCTCCAGAAAGAGACCCCAGGATTAAAACTCTAAGAGCTGTTATAACCAAATTTCAGAACTCTCAAATAAAGGAGAAAATACTGCAAGTAGCAAAAAGGAAATAATTAAATACAAAGGAAACTCAATTGGATTTATAGATGATGTAGCCACCTCAACACTGAAGGCCTGAAGGACCTGGAATGCTATATATTGGAGGGCAAAGGATGGGGAATAACAACCAAGAATTTGCTACTCTGCAAAATTCAGCATATACTGTCAAGGGAAATTATGGATTTTCAATGAAATAGAGGATTTTCAAAATTTCCTGACAAAAAGACCAGAACTGAACAGACAATTCAATCACCAAACGCATAACAACTCAAGAGACACCTAAAAAATTAAATGAAAAGGGAAAGGACAAAAAAAAAAAAAAAAAAACAAAGACCATCAAATTGTATACAACCCTAAAAGGGAAGCCATAACACTTATAATTTTTGATAATTGTACTTCCCTTAGGATAATTAAAGGTTCACATATAATTGAAGAGATTGGACTTGGAAGATATGGGTATGGTTGGATCTTGTCTCTCCACTGAAGAGGTTCATGATGATATCACTATATTTGAGACAAAAAGCCCTGATGAAAAAGCAGGGATGTTTACTCTAAACTTGAGTTTCGCAGTTTCTTTTTGTCTACTCTAATTCTGCTGTGCTCACAAAGATTAGCACTTTCTCTGAGAAGGCCATCTTAAGGTAGGTGGTCCTGAGTCAATGTCTCCCATAACTTACAATCAACCATAAAATTCTTAAGTGAGACATTCAGAGCATCCCAGAACTTAGAGCCCTTTGGGATTCTTATAGTTAATTAAATCAAGGTTAGACTTAATCCATACTTTACTTAACAAAGGGTTAAGTATCCTGAGTGAGGTGGGGGTAAGTGTGGGAGAAAATATGCTTGGGGGGGAGAGGAATACAAATAGTTCATGAAATTATTTGACTTTAGATGATACTTCATCTCATGAGGATTGTGTGTCTTTGGAGGGTACTTGAAAAAGGGGGTAAGGTTAAAAATAATTATAATTTGATATAATTCAAGACTCTTGAAAAGTGTACCTCTAATGAGTAAGAAGAGGGGAGGGTACTTAGTGATTCTGAGTCAATGCTGCTTGTCAAACAATCAAACTATCAATCAATCAATCAATCAATCTGTGAGGGTACATTGATAATACTTGAGAGATAAATAACACCAGGTGAAGAGAATTATAATTTTAGAGGGAAAGAAGGGAGGATGTGAACACTGGGTAAATTCTATTCAAAATATTTGATTAGGGGTCTAGCTAAGATGGTGGCAAGATAATTTAAAAATTATTGGACTACCTGAAAGTCATGATCAGGAAAGAGCTTTAACTTCATTTTGAAAGAATTTCCACAAGATAATTGCCCTGGGGCAGCTAGGTGGCACAGTGAATAGAACACCAGTCCTAGAGTTAGGAGAACGTGAGTTCAAATCCAGCCTCAGACACTTACTAATTATGTAGCTGTGTGACTTTAGGCAAGTCACTTAACCCCATTGCCTTGAAAACACCCCCTCCCCCCAAAAATTGCCATGATGTCCTTAGAAGCAGAGGGTAAAATAGAAATTGAAAAAATTTACCAATCTCCTCCTGAAAGAGATTTAAAAAAATAACTCCCAGGAATATTATAGCCAAGTTCCAGAACTCCCAAGTCAAAGAAAAAATATTACAAGCAGCCAGAAGGAAATAATTCAAATATTGTGCAACTACAATCAGGATCACACAGGACTTAGCAGAATTCATGTTAAGGGCTCATAGCTCATAATATTCCAGAAGGCAAAAGCACTTGGAATGCAACAGAAAATCAACTACCCAGCAAAACTGAACATCCTCTTCCAGGAGAAAAGCTAGACTTTCAATGAAACAGGGGAATTTCAGATATTCCTGTTGAAATGACCAGAGCTGAACAGAAAGTTTGATCTTCAAGCACAGGACTCAGGTGAAGAATAGAGAGGGTGGATGAAAAGGGTAAATTATGAGGGATTTAATGAGGATGAACTGCATGTATTCCTGCATAGGAAGATGATACTGATAATACTCATATGAACCTTCTCATTTATTAGAGCAATTAGAAGGAGCATATGTAGACAAGGTACAGGAAAGAGCTGAATTTGAAGGTATATATATATATATATATATATTTTGCAAATGAGTCAATGGGTGAAAAGGAATTGTACTGGGAGAAAGAGAAAGGAGAGGTAGAATAGGCTAAGATATTTCATGTAAAAGAGTCAATGGTATTGCAATGGTATGGAAGGGAGAAGGTGAGGGGGAATGAGGGAGCCTTCATTCTCATTGAAAATGGATCAGAGAAGAAACAGCATAATTCTCAATAGGGCATAGAAATCTAGAAGAAAAAAGGGAGAAAGGGGATAGGGAGGCGAGGGGAAATGTAGGTGATAGAAGAGAGGGTAGATCATGGCAGAGGATAGTCAAATATAACACATTTTTATTTTTACTTTTTACAAGGTTCTGGGATTGGGTATCCTGTCCAGGATCACAGGGCCAGGTGATTGCTGGATCTCTGGGGTGGTATGTGGATTCAGGGCCTCTTGGCCCCAGGGCCAATGCTCTGTTCAATGCACCACTCAGCTACCCTACAGCACATTTTTGGAGGGGGACAGAGTGAAATGAGAGAAAATATAATAAATGGTAGTGGGGAGGAATGGATGGAGGGAATTACAATCAGCAACAGTAACTGTGGGAAAATATGGAAAAGATGGACTTGTGATAAAGAAAGCAATCCACCCCAGAGACAGAGGTGACAGTATCAGAACATAGACTGAAGAACATTTCTTCTCTTTGTTTCATTTTATTTTTCATGAGGTTTTATATTTTTTGTGGGGGGAGGATGGGGGGGATTATGTTTACTCTTACAACAAGAATATTATAGTAATGTGTAAATAAATAAAAAATAAATAAAGACAAAAAAACACATGAAGGAAAAAAAATTTGACCTAGAGAGGGAATAAGATACATTCCCACTTGGATTTAAAAATCTATCTTACTCTACAGGGATGGGTGGGGCAAGGGAAGGGAAAGGAAAGATAAGGGAAGAAGGGACTGAGAAAAGGGAAGGAAAAAGTATAGGTGAAAATAAATCAAAACATATATTTTAAAAGTTAAAGGGGAAAGTGAATAATTCTTTGGTGAGCAGGAAAGGAAAGAGAAAAATATAATTGGGGAAAGATAGCATGGAGGGTAATACAGAATTACTCATCTTAACTGTAAATATGAATGGGATGAAACTGACACATAAAACAGAAGCGGATAACAGAATGCATTAGAAACCAGAATCCTACAATATGTTGTATACTAGAAACACATTTGAAGCAGAGAGATACATACAGGGTAAAGGTAAAGGTTAGAGCAAAATATATTATGCCTCAGTGGAAGTTAAAAAATAAAAACCTGGGGTAGCAATCTTAATCTCAGATAAAGCAAAAGCAAAAACAGATATCATTAAAAGGGATAAAGAAGGAAACTACTTCTTCTTAAAAGGTATCATAGATAATGAAGCTATATCATTATTAAACATGTATGCACTTAGTGATATAGCATGCAAATTAAGAGAGGAAAAGTTGAGTGAATTACAAGGAGAAACAGATAACAAAAATCTTAATAATGGGGGACCTCAACCTTTCTCTCTCAGACCTAGATAAATCTAACCACAAAATAAATAAGAAGGAAGTTAATAAGGTGAATGAAATCTTAAAAAACTTAGATATGATAGTCCTCTGGAGAAAACTTAATAGGGATAGAAAAGAATATACCTTTTTCTCAGTAGCACATAGTACCTATACCAAAATTGACCATGTTCTAGGAATAAGAACCTTATAATCAAATGCAGAAAGGTAGAAATAATAAATGCATATTTTTCAGACCATGATGCTATAAAAATGATATGTAATAAGCAGTTGCAGGAAGATAAACCAAAAGCAAACTGGAAATTAATTATTTTTAAATAATGAGTGAATCATAGAAATAATCAATAATTATATCCAAGAAAATGACTCCAAAATTTGTAGGATGCAGCCAAGGTAGTCTTGAGGGGACATTTTATATCTCTAAACTTATATGAATAAAATAGAGAAAGAGAAGATCAATTAATTGGATATGCTACTAAAACAACAAACTAGGAAAAAGAACAGATTAAAGATCCCCAATTAAATACCAAATTGCAAATTCTGAAAATCAAGGGAGAGATTAATAAAATCGAAAGCAAGAAAATCATTGATCTGATAAATAAAAGTAAGAGTTGGTTTTATTGGAAATAATCAACAAAATAGATAAAACTTTGTTTAATCTAATTTAAAAAAAGAAAGAAGATGACCAAATTACCAGTACCAAAATGAAAAGGGTGAACTAATCACCAATGAGGAGAAAATTAAAGAAATAATTCGGAGCTACTTTGCCTTGCCAAACTGTATGCCAATAAATTTGATAAGCTGAATGAAATGGATGAAATTTTTACAAAAATACAAACTGCCTAGATAAACAGAAGAGGAAATAACCTACCTAAATAACCTCATTTCAGAAAAAAAGAAGTTGAACAAACCATCAATAAACTCCCTAAGAAAAAGTGTCCAGGTCCAGATGGATTTACAAGTGAATACTACTAAACATTTAAGGAACAATTAATTTCCATTCTATATAAACTATTTTTAAAAATAGGAGGAGTTCTGCTAAATTCCTTTTATGACAGCAACATGGTACTGATACATAAACTAGGAAGAACCAAAACAAAGAAAATTATAGACCAATCTCCCTAATGAATATTGATGTAAAAATTTTAAATAAAATTTTAGCAATGAGATTATAGCGAGTTATCATTAGAATAATACACCATGGTCAGGTAGGATTTATATCAGGTAGTCAGGGATGGTTCAATATTATGAAAACACTCAACATAATTGAACATATCAATAACAAGACCAACAGAAATCATATGAATATCTTAATGGATAGTGAAAAAACCTTTGATAAAAATACAACATCCATTCCTATTAAAAACACTAGAAAATTTACAAATAAATGGAGTTTTCTTAAAGATATAAGTTTTATATATATATAATATATATATATATAATATATATATATATTAGATCTAAGTAATATCTATGTAAAATTGCCAACAAAAATTATATGTAATGGGCATTTCTAATAAGATCTGGGCAAAACAAGGTTGCCCCATTACTATTCAATATAGCACTAGAAATGTTAGCTTTAGCAATAAGAAAAAAAAAGAAATTGAAGGAATCACAATTGGCAATGAGGACACAAAACTTTCACTCTTTGCAGATGATATGAATGGTATACTTAGAAAACCTGAGAAAACATCTAAAGAACTACTTGAAACAATTAGCAAATTCAGCAAAGTGGCAGAATATAAAATAAACCTACATAAATCATCAGCATTTCTATATATGAAGAGCAAAACCTAAGAGTAAGAGATAGAGAAATTTCATTTAAAGAAACTATAGACAATATTAAATATTTGAGAATCTACCTCCCAAGACAAACCAAGAAACTGTTGAACACAATTAAAAAAACACTTCTCACCCAAATCAAGTCAGATCTAAATAATTGGGAAAATGTCAATTTTCCTGGTTAAGTAGAGCTGGTATAATAAAAATGACAATTCTGCCCAAATTAAATTACTTATTTGGTGCCATACCAAACAAACTACCAAATAATTAATTTACCAAGCTAGGAAAAATAGTAACAAAATTCATCTGATGTATCTAAAGGTCAGGAATAGCAAGGGAATTTATGGGGGAAAAAGGTAAAGGAAGGAAAAAGATCTACCAGATCTAAAACTATACTATAAAGCAGCAGTCATCAAAACTTCCTGGTACTGGTTAAGAAATAGAGTAATGAATCAATGGGTTAGGATAGGTTCAAAAAGAAATAATAGTAAATGAGTACAGCAATCTACTGTTTGACAAACTCAAAGACATTAGCTTCTGTGATAAGAACTCACTATTTGACAAAAATTCTTGGGAAAACTAGAAAATAGTATGGCAAAACTAGACATAGATCCACATCTCACACCCTATACCAAAATAAGGTTAAAATGGGTACAGGATTTAGACATAAAAGGTACACAACAGATAAATTAATATACCAACAAATTATCTATCAGATTTATGGAAAAGGGACAAATTAATAATCAAACAAGAAATAGAGTACATTATAAACTACAAAATGAATGATTTTTGACTATATTAAGTTAAAAAGGTTTTGCACTATTAAAATCAATGCTGGTAAAATTATAAGGAAAGCGAACAATCTTCACAACTAGGAGTTCTGATAAAGGTCTCATTTCTAAAATATATAGAGAACTGCATAAAATTTATAAGGTTGCAAGTCATTCTCCATTGATAAATGGTCAAAGGATATGAATAGACAGTTTTCAAATGAAGAAATTAAAGCTATAGATAATCATATGAAAAAATGCTCCAAATCATTATTGATTAGAGAAATGCAAATTAAAACAACAATGAGGTAACACCTCACACCTATCGGATTGGCCAAGATGAGAAAAAGTGAAAATGATCAATGTTGGAGAGGTTGTGGGAGGATTGGGACATTGATGCATTGCTGATGGTGTTGTGAACAGATCCAAACTTTCTGAAAAGCAATATGGAACTAGGCCCAAAGAGCAATAAACTGTTCTTACTTTTGACTCAACAATTCCAATTCTGGTCCATATCCAGAAGAAATCATAAAAAAATGGGAAAAGTCCTACATGCACAGGATGAAACAAAGGACCATAAATTCAGAATTAGAAGCAAACTCCAAGGTCATCTTATTCAATTTCTCATGTCTCAGTTGGGAAAATTGAGGCCAAAATGGGGTATTATAGGCAAAGTAGTACATTTATCCATTGGCTCTGGAATTAGTGGATTTGGGTTCATCCTCTCCCTCTGAGGCTTACAGTAAACTGGGCAAAACCCCTCTGGTTTTGATTTCCTCACTTTAAAGGAAGTGGTTAGACAAGCCAGATGGCCTTTGAGGCCTCTTCCAGTTCAAAATTAATGGTCCTTTGAGGTTGCAAAGAGACAATTTTAAACTTAATAAAAGGAAAAAACTTTCTAAAAAATTTGTTGTTACTTGGTCGTTTCAGTCATATCTGACTCTTTGAGACCCCATTTAGGATTTTCTCGGCAAATTATTTAGTGGTTTGCTATTTCATTCTCCAACTTGTCTTACAGATGAGGAAAATGAGTCAGTTTTAAGTGACTTTCCCATGCTCACATAGCTAAGTAAGCTTCTGAGATGAAATTCAACCCAGGTTTTCTTGACTCTAAGCCCGGAGCTTAGAGACTTAAAAAATTAATTTTGAAAGTGGGAGAGGCTGGGCAGCATTCATTTGTTGCTGTTCAGTCATTTCACTGGTGTTCAACTCTTCCTGACTCCACTGGGGGCTTTCTTGGCAAAAAAAAATATTGAAGTGGTTTGTCATTTCCTTCTTCAGTTCATTTTATAGATGATGAAAATGAAGCAAAGTTATTTGACCTGCCCAGGGTTACAAAGCTAGCATGAGAATGCAGAAAGATAAGTTTTCCTACCTCTTGGGCAGTACCCTAATCATAGAGTCACCTAGCTGACTCCTCTCAAAATTAGAGTTATTCAAAAGTGAAATAAGGCAGCTTTATTCCTTAGTTAAGGTCTTTAGACACATACTTGTTGATTGAAGATATAGGAGATTTTTAATCAGTTCCAGTCTAGAACATCCATTTGATTTAGGATTAATTCCTACCAATTCCTAATTACCTCATTCTGCTTCTTCAAAATCATTTTAGGGTCCATTAAGGGCCCTCTGAATCTTGCATCCTCTATTTTTCCCTCATTGACCTCCTCCCCCAGACTTTTCATCCCATACTACAAGTTCTTAGTTTTCTCATGAAAATAACAAAAAGAAGCAAAAAAAACCCTCATAAAAACAAGGGAAGTATATTCATTTCAATTACATGTTACAAATTATTGTCTTAATCATATATAGACAACACACAAAAATGCAATTGACTATTTCAACAGAAAGGATGTAGGAGCTATTTTCTTTTAAATAAATGATTATTCAAATTCATTGTTTTATATCATCTTCAACTTTGAATATATTTTTCCCTCCTTTGCCTCTCAAAGAACCCATTACTTAAAACAAATAATTTATAAAGAAAGGAAATATCAAGACAATTCAACAAAAATTATCAAATCTGACTGTATATACTGTGCTCTGTTTCCATAGTGCCTTGTCTCTGCTAGAATGGAGGGAAATTCATTCTCTTATCTCTTTTTTTAATATTTAAGGTAATAGTAATTTTCAAATCAGCTGTCTATGTATTGTCAGAACATCAATTTGTTAGGGGAAATAAAGTACTAACAAGTTTAAAGAAAGAAAAAATTATGAAGATACTGTTAACCCTGACTTAACATAAACCAGTTACAATCTCACCTATTTAACTCATATATTGATACCAAAAAAAAGGGGCAATAAAAGAACATACACCTTCATAGAATATCAGCATTTCCTAAAGAAAGTTATCTAATATAAATTAATTATCAGAAGAAAGTAGTAAATATAATCTCAGCTAACAAACTCTTTATCTACTTACCCATTAAAAAGTTATGAAAGAATAGGATATATATTTATATATGGATATATTTCATATTTGTATATACATAATACACATACACATGTGTGTGCATATATTTGATCATCTTGTCATCATCCCATTTACCCTGATATTTCACCCTCTATATCAGAAATCAATCTCTAGAGAATTTAACTCTTTTGAATCTGAAAACTCCTGTTCTAGGGTCTATTATGTTCTAATTGGTAAGTGCCTCACATGGTTCACTATATCTAGTTACCTCTAGCCATCTTTCATTTCATTCTTTAGTGATCTCATCCTGTATATAGAAATACAATCAAATCAATACCACCTTTGTTTCTGGATTGATTCCTTTATTCTTCTCTCCCATAGTTCTAGTTATTACTGTGAATTTCTAAATCAAAACACCCTTCCCTGACCTCTATTCTTCTATATATGTATTTTTTCCACTTACTAGAATTTAAACTTTTTGAGGCCTGTGACTATCTCACATTTGTTTTCAGATATTCATCATGTAGTACATTCTATATGCATAGCAGATAATAAGGATGCAACAAATGATTTTTATTCATACATATTTATTTAGAATGAAATTATAAATTTTTAGAGGAGGTTGGTGGATGATTATGGACAGAATCTCTTCATAAAATTGTAAAAATGATGAAAGGAAAAACTAGTTTGCAGAACACTTGAAGAGAATCAGTTGTACCATATCACCCCAGGAAAATTTAGGGATAAAACTTAGAAGACAAAAAGAGATGAAAATTTAAAAAGGTTTTTCATGTCTTTTTAACAATTATTTTTGTATCAATGATAGTAAATCATCATATTCTGACTTTGTCAGAGTTCCCTGGTCATATCCTTTGACTGAGAGGTTATGCTCCTAGGCTTGTACCCCAAGTCAAAGAAAATCACCATATACACCAAAATATTTGTAGCAGTACTTTTGGTAGTAGCAAAGGATCAGGCACAAAATAATTGTCCATAAATTGAGGAATAACAAAATAAATTGTGTTACACAAATTTAATGGAACATTACTCTATGACAAATGATAAATATAGCAAAGCATAGGAAGCAGAGGCATAGCAGATAGAGTAATAGAGTTGAAATTAGGAAGACCTGAGTTTGAATCATATCTCAGATACTATGTGATCTTGGTCAATCACTTACCCTCTGGATTTCACTTTCCTCAGTAGTACAATAAGAGAGTTGGACTCAATGACCTTCAAGATCCCTTTAACCTTAAATCTATAATTCCATGATCCTAAAACCTGATGCAAAGTGAAGAAAACTATACGAATACAACAATATAAATGAAAGGAATAGCCACAAAGTAACTGAGCAGAATGCTAAGAAATTTGAAAGAACAAGCTTGATCCCTAAGAAGAGGAACTTCATTCAATTCTCTATAAAAGTGGGAAGAGTCATTGGGTATGGAATCTTATTAATAGTGTCAGACTTCTCAACTATGTTGGAGGACTTTTCTGTACTGTTTGCTATTTCTATTATAATGAATGGCTCTCCTGTGAAGGAAAGTGGGATATTTAAGGAAATATAAGTTACAAAAGATGTCACTATGATATACATAAAGTTAGAAATTCAAAGAAAAATATTTGTTGAAAATATAAAGCTATTAAAAAAACCTGATAAAAAGAGAAAGTACCAACACACACACACACACACACACACACACACACACACACACATATATTGGAAGGAGGCAGAATAACAGGTGTTCCTTTATCTCTTCCATTAGCTAATTGAGAAATGAAGTAGAATTTCATATTGATAAAACTGAATTTATTTGCTAAATACCACTAGTTTTGATCTCTTACTTTAGTCACAGGATTAATCTATGTATACCTAGGAAAAAATAAATGATAAATATCTATGCAAACTCTGTGGGTCAGAGAACTTTTTTTCAGGGATAATGACTTTTGACATCTTTCTCAAAGGTTGATCTATAGTTTCTTAATGAGACACATTTTCAAATAGTACCTACCACAATTCAAATTGAGGTTTTAGGGAAGAAAGGGGAATAAATCTTTTGATCTATTTTCTATCAAAAAGGTCCAATGTGACTCTGAGTAATGTTCATGTGGTTTCGTACTACTTTTGCTCTACATCTGATGTCTAATACACAAATTCAAAATACTTTCATTTGAGTTTGTGAACTTAGTTTCACTTCAGAGCAACACATATAATCAAAACAGCATATCAGGAAGCAATCACTTCTAAGGCACATAGTAATTAAAAAAAACAACAAATTATAATATAAATGACAAACCGAACATCTTCTTTATGGAACCCTAGCTTTAACACTGACATTCAGTAATAAGTTCAAGCAGCTAAGGTCAGGGAAATCACCACCATGACCTTTGGATATTATTCAAAGCCCCCAAATTCCATTAGACATATTAAAACTGAAAGCTTCAATAAAAAGAATAATGGATTTGACTTGGAGGCCCTGGATTCAAGTCCTACTACTTCTGCTTACACTTGTATGACCTTGAACAAGTCCCTTAATTCTGCTGGGCCTCAGTTTCCTTATCTAAAAATAAAAGGGTTGAATTTCATGATGCCCAAGTCCCATTCCAGATTTCAAATCCAAGATCCTATTAAACTGTGGATATCAACAGATGGGCAATGCTAAGAAAAGGGTTATGCAGTAAAGAAAAGACCCATTCATTAATACTAAGCAATATGAAAACAAACTTGGTTGAAGCTGTACAAATATAAAAAAACAAATAAAAATAAATATTAATTCAAATATTTAAAAAATCTTTTAAGTAGAACAGAAGATAAATAATCATAACCCCTCTGAAATAGAGCATTCAATTACATGAGTTAGTTCAGTTAAGAAGAAGCACTTTTATAAAGTCTAATTTATCTTTTACTTATACCAGTACATAAAGCCCTGGCTTAGTATTCAGAAAAACTGGGTAGTGAAGTGGATAGAATGTCTGACCTGAAATCAAGCATTTTTGAGTTCAAATCTGACTTCAGACATTTACCAGCTGTGTAACTTGGACAAGTCATTTAACCTTTTTTACCTTGGTTTCCTCATCTGTAAAGTGAATTGAAGAAATGACAAACCACTCGTATCTTTGCCAAGAAAACCCCAAATTGGGTCACAAAGGGGTATGACTGAAAAATTGCTGAAAAACAGAGTTAGCAACCAAACAAACTTCTGACAAGAGAAAAAGCTCTCCAATATCTAAAGGGAAGGATCTTGTATGGCTAGCCTGTAATTACCAATTATTCAGAAATCCCCCCACTCCTCCATGAAATATTTAAGGATACCAGGAAGAACTTAATTGCAAGCTCCCTTAAGACAAAAAAATATGAAACCAAAACAATTTCCTCAGCCCACTGACAGAACCTCAACTCTACAGCCTCCAGAAAATCCCTTCCAAAAAGTACCATCTGGCTTTATGCAAATTGTACCACGGGATCTGAGGGGAAATAAAATCTCTTCTGTAAAAAAATACACCTGAAATTTTGTTAATGCCCTAAGACAGGTTTTTTTGTGTGGTGTGTCATAACGCCCTTCTTGGAAAAATGCATTTAAAAAATGAATTAAAAAGTAATTTTACTTCAAAGGTTAATGAAAATAAAGTCAATTTATTTTCCAATTCAGATTCACAACCCCCCCCCACCCCAGAAATGGAATACACTTTAAGAGTCTCTACTTAAGAACAGAGATAGATGGTTATAATGTTCCATGTAAATGGGACTATTTTATTATTTCATATTTATCTTGACATTCAAAAACATATAAAATATATACATTTATGTGTAACATATATGTGTGTATATATGTAAATAAAGAGAATTAGATTTTCTATAGAGAACTAGACTGTTATAATGGTTACTAACTGAGGACTGTGTTGGCACTGTCCTGTAATTCCAATTACTTGGGAAGCCAGTCTGATGGGTCAGTTGATCTAGGGAATCCTGATCTGAGTAGGCTAAACTAAGTGTCTTCACTGTGTCTGTCACCAAAATGGTAAGATATGGGGCGGGGGGGTGGATGATGGGAGGGCAGGAATAAGCTCCAGATTACCTAAAGTGGGTTAAACCAGCCTTGCAAAGATGTGTAATAGGATCAGCACATATAAGCAGTGACTGCATGCCTTCGTGCCCTGGAAAGACAGGGAGACACATTCTTATTTAATTCAATTTTTTTTTAAAAAAAAGGAAACTTCCCAGGTATGTGACATAATAACTTAAAAGAATCAAAAGCTTAGGGAATTCTCTAAAGGCAAGTTATCGATGGCTATAATCAGCTGGGTGAGGTTCCCAAGACAACAAGACCATAGATATTTATCACCATTTCAAGTTATTCCATCTATGTGGAGAATCTATAGAAAGTGACACTATGAGGGGACTCAAAGACCATTTAATATTCCAAAACAAAATATATTGCTTTGAGTCTTTTTTTTAACTTTAAAAATTAATCCATTTCTTTTTAAATCTCTACCATTAAAATGTTTATGATTCTTAAAAAAAACAACAGCTTGTTATTTGGGGGGAAAAAAATCCCCTTTTCATTCCTTCATTGAGAACTACAACTCAAGTAGCAGAGACCAAGAACTAAGACCAAATGGTCCTGGGGGAAGGAGGAAATTAGAGAAGAACCAAGGAGAAGGCAATAGGACATTCTTTTTTTAATTTATAAGTTTAAAGAAAGTCCTCTATGATAGAAAAAGTTTCAGAGACCAAAAATAATTTTCAGGGACCAGTAAAAGTTTATAGAGCTGTTTCTCTTCTACATTTATCCAGTCTAACTCCCTTAAATATACATATATATATGCATACATATGCATATATATAAATGAGATATTCTTTTTTTCTTTAATATCAAGAGTATAGCCTCAGAAATTTCAGTTTTCTGAACTCTGGATTCAACTCTCAATCAACCTCCTAAAGGAAATATTTTTTATTAGGATTTTTGCAAGGCAAATGGGGTTAAGTGGCTTGCCCAAGGCCACACAGCTAGGTAATTATTAAGTGTCTGAGACAGTATTTGAACTCAGGTACTCCTGCCTCCAGGGTGGATGCTGTATCCACTGCGCCACCTAGCCACCCCAAGGAAATATTTCTAATTCCTCAAATCTAATCAAATTTTATCTGTTTTATTACTTCCTCTTTAAATTTACATATAATTTGCTTTGTATATTTTTGTTTGTGTGTTTTATTCATTAAATTGTAAACTCTTTGAGGGCAGGAACTGCCTGTTGCTTCTTTGTCTCCCTAGTTCTTAAAATATTGCCTGGCAATAAACATTTAATAAATATTTATTCTATTAAAATTGAAAAGAATCTATTTGCCTGAAGTTAGTATTACCCGAGCAGTTATTTTAAGAACATTCATTCTTTATTGTCTTTGGGAGGCTGAATCTACGCTTCTAACGCTATTCTCCAACAATTCCTTGTCTGCAAAATGAGACCTAGGTGACATCTAAGTTTACTTCCAAACAGACATGTTTGATTATATTCACTCATTCATCCAAGAGTATTACCAACAATTTCAACTCTCCAACATGTAGATAAGGAAAAGGAAATTTGTAATATCGCATTTCAAAACAAAACAAAAAATCTAAGCAGTGCAAACCAATTTCACAACATTCATTCATTACAATAAAGCCCAGCACAATTATTCGTGCCCCCCAAGATGAGTCTGAACTTTCAGAAAGGCAATATGATAAGGTTGGATAGTAAGTGACAAGTCTTGGCTTTTATGCTAATAGAAATTAGGTTCAGATATGTCCTACCAAGCTGTATTGACTCTGTGATCCCAGTGACACAGGACATTTCTGCCTTTTAAAGAGTAATCATCTAATCAGTATAAACACTTCCTTCAAGAAGATAGTTGGAAGACTCTTCCCAGGAAGAATATTGAATGTTATCACAAAGGAAAAAGAAATTGAGTGCATCTCAATGGATAGGAAATAAGTCTGCACATTTTAATATCATCTCTATGTGCTAACCAACAAGGTTCTAGGAATTTTGCTGGCTAGGTTCCCACAGCCTCAGAGAACTCAGGAAGGGTTTGGAAAGTATGGACAAGAAAACAAATGCCATCCTTCTTGTCACATAGAATCATCACTATCATTTGGTCCTTTAGAGTTTTCTGTATTCAAGGTGTGAGTGTTTAAGATTTTCACAGGGTCATTCACAGCACAAAAGAATGATGTTGTTCAGTCATATCTGACTCTTTGTGACTATCTTTAGGGGGTTTCTTGGCAATGATGCTAGAGTAGTTTGCCATTTCCTTCTATGGCTCATTTTATAGTTAAGGAAACAGAGGCAAAGAGGGTTCAGTGACTTGAACAGAATCAAACAGTAAGTGTCTGAGATTGGATTTGAACATAGGAAGTTGAGACTCTGGATTTGACCCCCTATCTCCTGTACCACTTAAATGTCCTAACCCATCCAAAACAAAAGAATAAAAAGGAAGGCTCCTCCCTCCCTTGTCCACTAGGAGTATCAGTAATTCAGAACTGTGATATTCTCCCTCAAATGAGTCATTGACTCACAGATTTAGAGCTAGACAGAAACTTGGAGAAGAATGAGTAGAAATGTCTCATTTTACAGACAAAAACACTGAGGATAAATGACTTGCTTAAGGGGATGCAAATGGCAACACTTCTGACCTTATTTCTGTTGCTCTCCCCCCTTCCAACATATATAACTAAACAATTCCAGTATATTACACTAAACTGAAATTTGTTCTACCGTTTCTGGCTTTCTCAGTTTTTATGTTTCCAACAACCTCAGAGTGATAAAAATGGTAATACATTTGTAGGAGTTTAATGATAGTAAACTGCCTTGAATTTGGTAACAGTCCCTAAGTTAGTTAGAACAAAATTCAAAGGAAAGATTAAGATGGAAAGAAATCCTGTATAATTCTAAGAGTTCTTGACCAGCCAGTTTAAAATAACCTATTTACTATTTACGATGGAAAATAGTGAAAATGTAGGGCCTGATTATCATTTCCTTAGGACAGTTTGACAAATGTAAAATGTTGTCATATCAACAAAGTCAAAATGACCAAGAAACACGTTCATCAAAAAAACAAAACAAAATAAAAACAAAAAACTCAATTTTTTTTTTGCAAAAAAAGAGTAAAGAACAGTATCTATGTAGAGGACAAGTTCAAATGCAAAGAACTACAGAAAAGGACTGAAGATTAGGATCAATTTGTTTAATGAAAAGGAAATAGGTGAAACAATATGCCAACAGACTGCCATAAGATCTGACTAATATAGATTACTTCAAACCAATTAATACATGAAATTCTAAGAAAATCAGATAGAAAATGGAATAGATCTGCCAGTGTTTTTATAGTTATTTATTGTCATAGATAATAATAGTCATATCATTTGAGATATGTATTATACATTTAAATTTAAAGGATCTTTCACATATGTGTATATAAATTTTGTAATATTGTTGAATAGTGAGATAACAGCAGGTAAGAGACCCCACAGACTCTGTTTCCAAACTGTCACTACTTTCTGTACTCTTCATAGTAGTTTTCATGATCTCCATTTTAATTCAGGATCTTAAGTTTTCTCCATATTCCTTTGCCTTAAAAATTTCTTAGTCTCAAAAATTCTATACTACTTTTTATAATCTCTTCCAATATAATTCTCATATTTTGTATTCAAGCTTCTCATTATCAATTACCTTTGCAATGGAAAAAGATTTTTATCAGTTATCAATATTTTTTTCTGAGATTCTCACAAGCTTTCAAGATAAATTAATATGTAATTCCTATTCTACACATCAGGATAGAAATGTAAAAGAACAGTTTGTGATTGATTTTGTAGAGTGTCCAAACAAATGGAAAAACTTGTAGGATCAGCTTTCTATTTTTCACTTCAACTTCTTCTATGAAACCCTATAGAATCAAAAGCGTTGTTTCTCATCTAATTTGCAAATAGAATGCTTCAGAAATATATTAACTTGATCTATCAATGCTGGTCTGAGGGGATCCAGAGGGAATATTATATCCTTCAGAATAAAAAAGTTTTAGGGAAATTTTGAAGCAAGATAAGAGAAAAAAAAAGATTAGTTTCTACCTAAAATGCTGTACAACTATTTTTATGGATGTATAATTTCATATTAAATATTCTAACAATATCAAAATTTTCTTGTGAAATCCCTTGACAGAACTCTGAAATGCCGTAGAAACATTGCCCTAAAAAGATTTTCCCTATTCCATTTCATATCTTCTGGGACTTTTCTGTATTATTTCTCCTTCATGTCTTCCCCAGCATCATGGAGTCACCATCTGCTGAATCTCTAGAGATGTGTATGTGCAATATAGAAAATTATAGCAAAGTCAATGTCAAGCTAAGCTAAATTATTTTGGTGTGTTAAAAATTATGCAGATGTTTGAAATGTCTTCTCTTATCTGCAGCATTTCATTTATGTATCTAAATATATCATCCCATCCTAATTATGTTCTCTAAGTATTTTCCAAAAGGTTTAAATTTTGAGTACAATAAAAAAGAAAGCTACACTAATAGGAGGTTTAGTGGGATACAAAGAAAAAATGAAATTGATTCTGATATATAAAAGAAAATCTGAACTCATTTGCATTTATATTCTACAATGACATATTCCTATATGGTGTCATGTAAGTTTAAATAAAGCATCTTTACATTGTATGGTGATTCATATATATCAATTTATACTATTTGAACTGGAGAATACTTGTAGTTCAAAGACTTCTTCAATATTTATTTTTAACAGAAACAAAAAATGGAAAAAATTATAATTAAACAAGTTCTCTTTTCATTTTCACTCTTTTTTAATGCTATGATATATTGTAAAGATTCACTTAACAATGTAACTTAACATTCTCAAGCAATAAAATGAAAATCATCCTTATATTATATCCCCCCAAGCTGTATCAAATTATCTGGCATTGCATTGTCTGTTTACATACACTATACTTCAAAAGAATTTAAACTCAATGAAGAACATTTATGAAGTGGAATGGAATTATTATATTACATTTCAATTAATCAACAAACTTTAGTTAAGCTTATGTTATTTCCAGACACTATGTTAAATGCATTAAAAATAAAAAAATGAAAAAGTCTACCAATTAAGGGTTTACATTCTATTTTAGGGCGTATGCAAATAATACCTGCTTTGATTTTTTTATAGGAAGATAACAGCATTTATGGATATTTGGAAAACTTTCCATAAATCGATTGGGCCATTAATAGGTCTCAGCCCAAGCCTCACTTGTTCGTTGTTTGGGGTTTGATGTCTCAGTGAGTGTTAATAGCAGTTGTTTCTGTTCTGACCAGAAACTGAGAACCTTCCCATCCCAGTATGATTCTTTTGTGAAGGCAAACTAAAGTCCTTTTTTTTTAACATCCCCCCTTTCCTGACCTTTAATTACTCAGACAAACTGGGACAGACTGAGTTTTAAAAGACTGAAGGTCTCCCATTACATCTCTGTCTTGACACTGGACTTTGATGACTCTAGAGGAAAGTGTAAAGCTCTTGACTTTGTACAGCTCTGCCTCATTCAACTCCACTTTACTTGCAAATCCAAACATCACCCTCTTTATGTCAATGATCTTTTTCGAGAACGAAGGACAAATAACAACAATGAAAATATCTCTTCAAATATAGCCATTTCCCCCGATATCTTTAGTTTTATCAGTATATATATATATATATATATATATATATATATATATATATTTCATATTATGCATCAGATATGGATGGAGGTAGTAGACTTAATATCTTCACTCCACTGAATTCCAAGTTTGGTCCAGGTTGATACCTCAACATCAGGTCAGAAGATTCCAGTTCAATTCTCAGTTTCACTATTTTCTAGTTAGAATAATTTGGGTAAACCACCAAACCTCTTACCCTCAGTTCCTCATCTTTTAAAATTGTTAATCCATCATAGTAGTTACAAGGCAAAACAAAAATAAATATCAAAAGAACAGTGAACTTTTCCTGTAATTCTATTTTTAAAAGAACTTCTCTCCTGTTCTCAGTACATCCAAATACCAACTGACCTGTAGAGCAAATAAATGTTTGGATATAAAGTTTTCTTTCTTAATACTAAATAAATTCAGGCATATTTTGACTTAAAGAAACTCCATACAAAGCACATAAAGAGATAATTATTTGCTTTGCACACAGCATTTATCAAAGACTTCTTTCAGTCAACTTGCTCCCTTGCTGTGTTTTATATATGATTCAAATTTTAAAAAAAATATGATTTGCATGAAATCTTTTAGGAATGCACATTATATAAAGTGAGGCACATCTATAAAGTAGGCCAATTCACAACCTCTTCTATCAGCAGAATATTAAAATGTGGCCCCAATATTTGGCCCCTATTTGAAACCTGGGAAAAAATCAAACAGCCACCCATCCAATCCATAACTGCAGATTGTTCAGTGTTACTTATCTTCCCTTGCTCTTATGTCAAATACAGAGCTGACATTTTAGAATTAAAAAGTCAATGTAAAAAGAACAAAATATGAAACCAATTATGATAAAAATTCATAATCATCTAAGACTAATTTGAAATCAATAGCTGTAATTCTGGGGATATTTAATATCACTCAAACTGTTCCTGGAACTTCCTTTTAGATTTAAAAAATTTACCTTCGGTAATACATCAGGCATATGCTTTGTTAGAACAATATCTTCATATTCTTGCGTTTGCTTTTCTCTTTCCACTCAGTATTGTCACTGCATCTTCTGAAGAAGGCCAGGCTTTATAAACTGGGAATAGTTCCTCTTTTAATGCCATTACATTCATCTCTCATATTTCTGACTTCAATGTTAAAGAGAATGAGTAATATCTAACATTAGTGTGATCTTGGCAAATTATAGAAAGGGTCAAATAAGTTTTGTTTTTGTTTTGGGGGGAGTTTTTGGTTTATTCTGCCCCTCTCCTCCCCCACATCCTCCAGCCCTCCAGATTATAGTAGAGTTTGTATTAAGCCATGCAAGGCCAATTATAACTGCTATTCTTGCAACTATCTTCCCAACATAGGGAAGTGTAGTTACTGACTTCAATACCAGGGCATCCTTATTTTTCTTTCACACTCACCAGAACTGTTATCACCATCTTCAAATTTTACTCTGCATCTCTAATTCTAGGGATCCTATATTGCCAGGATGACTAGCTACACTTACAAATTTGGTGCCCATCACAATGAAGTGTATAGTATATTATTAATATACACAGCTAATTAAAGAGCTCTATCTGAAAGTAAAGTCTAATAGATAAATTAATTACAAGTCATGATTATGCTGCAATAGTTAAAAGTGTTAAGCAAAATCTTCTGACATATGCTGTGTATCTGTAAGTGAAAAGTCATAGGCATGTTCTGCACTTTGTAATAGAAACAGACTGTCCATATTTTTAGGTAATGAATATCTTCATAGATTGTTTTTTGCAATGAAAGACTCAGGTCTGACTCTGGATAACAAATGGTTACGCTTTGCAAAAAAAAGAAAGATAAGAAGAATACTATTTATGATTGCTTAACAGGCTTTACTGCCAAATTTATAGAGATAGATAGGATTATTATCTTTTATGACAACTTGGAGAATCAGCAAGATAAGATGAATATCATCTATCCCTATATATATATTTATATATATATATATATGTGAACAAAGACATACATAATCATAATACATGAAAATATTCACAATTAGTATATGCACATACACACCACACACACACACACACACACACATGCATATATGGAAACAAACACCTACCTACAAATATACATGTGTATGCACATATGAATATTACACAATGTATATTATATGCATATATTTTAATATTATCTGCTCTGTCACCTTAAAGGCCAACCTCAATGCTTAACCAAAAGATAGACATGAATGAATGAATATAAATGTGAATGTATATATGTCTCTGTTTACACGTACATATGCATAATACAGACATATAGATATTTATATGAGCTCCAGAACTTCAAAAACTTTACAGTGGCCTCTATTTTGCTGCTAAAGACAATGATAAGTCATTTGAACAACCAAGAAAAATCTGAGAATTTCATTTCCAATGTGTTAGCATCCATTGTAGACTTTTAAGCTGTCACTAATCAATGTTATGTGAGTGATATCAAATTACCTATGTGATCTGGACAATGGGATAGTCTGTCACTAAAAATATATGTAGCATTTTGGAAAAAGTAATACTGAAAAGTATCCCCTGTGTTTCCTCTCCCCACGTTGTTCCTCAGATCTTGCCTACCCTTAGGCCTAACTAGCCATGGCCACCTCCTTGATAAGCAGCATTTAATAATATTCAATATTCATTGATGTAGGCTAATTTTAACACTATTTTTAACATTTTAACATTTTAACATTCATTCATAGAGATATATTTTTTCAAATCTATGTTTTTTGTATTCAAAGGTGATACTAGTACATGTTAATTTATTCCTTCATATTCCCTTTATGATATGAAAAACTTTTCTTGATATATAACAGGTGAAAGCAACTCTAAGGAAAATATCAGCCTTCCAGGCATCAAAAGAAAAGTAATTTTTAAAAATTCTAAGAGGAGTATGAAAATGTAGCTTTAATGAGGATTTCCATTTCCAGTACAAATGAGACAATGCATATTAATACATATTCACAAACCATATGCTAAGATTGAATTGAGAAAGCATGAGAAATAACTTTGGTGTCTACTGGACTCAAAATTATTGTTCCCCGGGGTGGCTAGGTGGCGCAGTGGATAAAGCACCGGCCCTGGAGTCAGAAGTACCTGGGTTAAAATCCGGTCTCAGATACTTAATAATTACCTGCTGTGTGGCCTTGGGCAAGCCACTTAACCCCATTGCCTTGCAAAAAACAAAACAAAATGAAACAAAATATTGTTCCCATCAGACTGTTATTGGTACTGTATGAAATTTTTTATCATTTGAGTCATTCCTTTGAGTTAATCCATTATCTTCATCAAGTACAAATTTCCTAGCTGAAAATAAAAAAATAAAAGTAGATTTTTAAAGGTAAGGAGAGAACTAGACAAAAAGGAAATGTTACAGTTGAGTTTTGTTGGAGGAGGAACCTAGAGAGAGAAATTGGGTTTAGTGTTTCCATGGGGTGCTTTCTTATCCAAAATCAGACCTAAGTCTTTCATTGTAAAAAGCAATCTATGGAGACTTATATACCTCAAGACTTCTAGAAAGAAGAATACCTGGAGGGTATGGGGTTACTATGGGAAAAGACTGAAAATGTAATTACAAGGAAAACAAAAATTTAAGGCTATTCTAAGGTCATTATTTCAATGATATTTAACAAGTTTATGTAAGAGTTAAATATGATTAAAAATAATTTAAAAACAACAGTTGTTTGATTAGCCTCTGAATGTCATAGTATATGATCAAAAGATCCTGTTGATTGAACTAGAACAGTTAATTTTCATCTTTTATTAATAGAGAAAAATATGAGTTTAAGTTCTGCTATCTTCTGCACAAAAATTAAACTATTGCAAACTTCTTGAGTATTTATTGTCTTTATTCCTCAAAGTACAAATATAAGAGCAATATTTGATAGTCTTGGTTTTCAGTTTTCATTGTATAACAAATAGGTCTGACTTTCTGAGAAATCAAGAAATGATAAAACAAAAACAAAAATGAAAAACTAGAAGAAAATGTGAAATAACATTTAAAAAAATTAATCAGGAAAATAGATCCAGGAAAGATAATTTGAAAAATTATTTGGCTATTTGAAAGTCATGACTAGAAAAAGAAATGATCCAGTAAAATTGTCCTGATTTTTATAGAAGCAGAGGGTAAAGTAGAAATTGAGGGAATCCACCAATCACCTCCTGAAAGAGATCCCAAAATAAAACTCCCAGGAATATTATAACCAAATACCATAATTCCCAAGTCAAGGAGAAAATATTACAAGCAGCCAGAAAGAAACAATTCAAATATAGTGAAGCTACAGTCAGAATTACACAGGATTTGTCAGCAGCTACATTAAGGGCTTGTAGGTTTTGAATTACAACCAAGAATCAACTATCCAGGAAAACTGAACATCCTCTTTCAAAGGAAAAGATGGATATTCAATGAAATAGGGGATTTTCAAACGTTCCTGTTGAAATGACCAGAGCTGAATAGAAAGTTTGATCTTCAAGTACAGGACTCAGGTGAAGCATAGAGAGAGAGTGGATGAAAAAGGAAAATTATAAGGGATTTAATGAAATGTTGATATTCCTGCATGGAAAGATGATTCTGATAAAACTCATATTAACCTTCTCATTTATTAGAGCAGCTGGAAGGAGCATATAAAGATGAGACACGGGAGAGCATTGTATTTGAATAAAGTATTGAGTTAATTAGGGAGAAAAGAATGTACTGAGAGAAAGGGAAAGCAGAGGTATAATGGAATATCTCATATAAAAGAGGAAAGAAAAAGTTTTTGCAAAGGAGTGGAAGGGGGAAAGGTGAGGGGGAATAAGTAAGCTTTGAAAGTGGCTTAGAGAGGAAATAATATACACTCAATTGGATATAGAAATTTATCTCACTTTAGAGGAAAATAAGAGAGGAAAGGGATGGGAGGAAGGGACAGGGGGAGGTGAGAGGGAGTGTAGGTAATAGAAGAGAGAAGATCTTGGGAGAGGGTAGTCAGATACAACACACTTTTGAGGAAGACAGGGTGAAATGAGAGAATAAATGGAGGTAGGGAGGAATAAGATGGAGGGAAATACAGCCAATAATAACAACTATGGGAAAAAATATTGAAATTTTCTCTGATGGACTTATTATAAATGCAACCTATCCTAGGGACAGAGCTAATGGTATCTGAATACAAACTCTCTTTTCTCTCCCTTTATTTTTCTTGAGCTTTCTCTATCTTTGCGAGCAGAGGAGAGATTATGCTTACTTTTACAACCACACAATTGTAGTAATGTAAATAATATTTTCTTTAAAATAAAGAGTTGGGGCAGCTAGTTGGTACAGTGGATAGAACACTGGTCCTGAAGTCAGGAGGACCTGAGTTCAAATCTGACCTCAGACACTTGATAATTACCTAGCTGTATGACCTTGGGCAAATCACTTAACCAAACAGTTTTCCCCCCAAAAAAGAAATTTTTGGCTAAAATGATTCAATTTGCAATAGCAAGAGAGTTAGGAAAATGTGGATCAAAACTCTGCCATTGAAGCATTATTGACTGTATGACCTTGGACAACTCAATGACTCCTCACTACTCCCAGAGAGTTTTTATTTTTAATCAAATTTATTTTATTCTCAGTTTAAGAAATAAAGCAAACATTTCTATAACATAGTAGAATAGGGAAGAAAAAAGATGATTTCATATGAACCCATATATTACATACAACATGCTATTCCTTTTAAATATAAAATAAAGATATTATGAAACTTTCTTTTTTCCTTCTCTCTCCCCTACCAACTCTAGAGATAGTCCTTTTTAGACACAAATGTTTGAATATATGTGTCTGTTTCTGTGTATAAGACCATTCTATCCATACATCTATTTATCAGATCTTTCTCTAGATGCAAATAATGTTTTCCTTCATTGAACTTTTGTCATTAATTTGGGTATTTATAAAAGTCAAAATGATTTAATTGTTCAAAATTGTCCTTTTTTTACAAGGTAATGGGGTTAAGTGATTTGTCCAAGGTTACACAAGCTAGATAATTATTAAGAGTCTGAGGTCAAATTTGAACTCAGGTCCTTCTGACTCCAGGGCAATGCTCTATCCATTGTGCCTAGCTGCCTCCAAAGCTCTTCTTTAAATAAACATTGCTGTTATTATATACAACAATTGGTTTTGCTTCTTTCACTCTTTATTATTCATGCAAGTCTATCCATGTTTTTCTAAAACCATCAAGTTTTAAGACCCTATGTTACAGAATCTTTGAAGATTCACTCTGGTCAAAAGGGTTATTATCATTAGGAGTTTCTCATACAAATGAAATCAGGGGTCCATGTTCTACCCCCCAAAAATACTTAAAATTCCATTTCTGAGATTCAGCAATATAAGAAGTTAGTAAATCTACACAGTAAAGAGATATGAGAAAGTGAGAATTAGTCTCATGTATACTAACTAATCTGTAACAAGAAAGTTTACACACTATTTATTTTGTACATGATTTTCCCAAACTCAAATTCATTATTTACTTACCTTCATATTTCAGTAGAAACATGAGCTCAGTGATGCGGATCGTTTTGATGCTTCAGAGGAATCAATCTCTGCCTCCTTGATCTCTGTGACTGAGATGCAGGGAATCTGCTCAATAGATGGAGTCCTTTCTTTGGCTCTCTTGTCATTTAGTGGATAGCTGAAGACCATGCAGAGTATGGGTTTGGTTACTTCTCCCTTTCCCTACATTTCTATGCCAGTTTTCCAATTTATACATTGAAGCTGGAATATAATTTCAAATTATGCAAATTGGAAATTTTTCTCATGAATGGTTAAAATATCCAAGTTGAAAAAGAAAGTTTTGACCCTTTTCCCCATCTCACCTAGAGCCTGCCTTCCACCAATATGAAAAGGCAGACTAATGCTTTTGTAAAAAGAATCACCACCAGGAGGTGTTGGGTTACTCCTGCCCTGTCCACAATTATAGGTCAGGACCAAGCCAGGCCAGGACAGAAATCTGCAGCCAGGATGGTTCACTTTCAGACAGCATGAGTAGTATAAAGCATTGCATTTTAGATGGGAAAGATGGTATTAGTTCAGTTTCATAGAGCAATTTAATTCAGAGGCAGGTAGCCTGAAGTAAGTGTCCAACAAGCAACAAAGAAGAAGAGTAGAGTGCAGGCAGCCAAGCTTCACTTCAAGGAAGATCAACAGTTGAAGTTATTAAAAGGTAATCATGGGGCAGAGAATTATGGTAGTGAGACCTCTCAAGGACAGCCTATAATGTGGAGAAGTAGAAGTCAAATCAGGATGATGTTCCAAGACTGCAGCCAGGATCAAAATGAAACCCTAGCTAATACATCTGTGTTAGGATGAGATACCAAATAGTTCTGAGAAAAAGCAGGCTAGTCAGAAGACCTGGCTGAAATCTCAGACCTGACCACTTACTATCTGTGGGGTATTGGGTAAGTCATGTAACCTCTCTGGGCTTCAGTCTCTTCATCTTTAAAGTGAAGGGCTTGGAACAGATGACCTGTAAGGTCCCTTGCTGTTATAAATCTCTAATTCTGTCAGTTAGAGAATGCAAGTCAAAACTGATTTCTTTTATATATAGGAATGAACAAGGTGACTTTGAGAGGTCCCAGCTTACCTGATAGTAAGATTATGGAAAAATGCATCATCAAGTTGCAAGATCAGGGTTAGATATTAAAGGAATTAAATAACTAGATGAATAGGAATTCTTAACCTTTCATGTGTCATGAATCCTGTTGGCATTCTGGCAAAGCCCCTTCACAGAATAAAGTTTTTATGCATAAGATAAAATATGTGGGATTACAAAGAAAACAAGATAGAAACAAATGTCATATTAAAAAAAAAAACAAATTCATGATCTCCAAATTAAGGACTCCCCTGCCAATACAGAAGATATTTCTATAGGTAATTAATAACCTGAATTACCATGGCTAATCTTTAGTTTTCTTCAGATTCAACCTGTCCCTGGGAAGGTACATAAGCCTAGCTTATTCCATTTCCTACAGTGATAGCCCTTAAAATACTGACAGCTTAATTGAATACTATGGGTGCAGTAGATAGCACACTAGATGAGTTCAAAGCTCATCTCATTAGTTATTTCCCAGAATGTCTTTATGTACTTCTCATATTTAGTAATGTAGTAGAAGGAAAGTTGAATATGGAGTCAGAGGGCTTGCCTCAGTTTGGTAAAGAAGGTACTCTGTTATTTATTACTTATGTGGCCTTGGGCAATTCACTCAGCCTTTCTGGGTTTTAACTAAATCATCTTTTAAGTGAGGGGCTTGGAACAAAAGACCGAGGCTTATATCCTACCTTGGCTGCTTATGACCTTAGATGAGTTACAGAACATCCCTGGACTTCAGTTTCCTTATGTGTAAAATAAGGGGATTGCAGTAGATGTCTCCAGTTTCAGCTCAATGATCCTACTTTATTCTGCTTGTGACCTTAGGCAGCCTTCCTGTGACAGCTTTCTTATTTGTAAAATAAGGAAGTTGGACTCACTGGAAGAAGACTCCCTAAGGTCAGGATCAGGTCTCATGCTTTGCAAACCCCATAGCTCTGAGTCCAGAGTCCAGACCCTACATATTTATTTGCAGTGTAATAGTGATTAATTTGTATTCTCTATTATGCTGATGCCTGGTGAAGATGCTCTTGAAGATGATGCCTATGATGTAGATTTACTTTTGCAAGGAAGTCTGATGGCAAAGCTCTTTGTAAATCTTAAAGGGATCCTTAAATACTAGCTATTATTATTGTTTTTTACTTTGGTAAAAGTAAAGTTTTCTTCCCCTGCTCAGCAGTTTTCTTTCTATGCTTTCAAATGATTTAATATACCTGTAACCCTCTCCAAACACTGCAAGATGAGAAAGTCTTCAGGCATCACTATGGTCTCTCACATTTATCACTTAGGGATGAGCTTTTCTGCAGATCACCTTGTATTTGACAGTCACACTCTATTTCTTACTGAAAGTCTTTTCAGCTAGATGGGACATGCTAGAACTTTTAATTTTGATAAACCTTTAAGAACATGAGGTTACTTTCCACCCTAATCTCCGGGTCAAAGGGAGATATTTAACTTTTAAGATGTTAGGAAAGGATTCTAAAATGTATTGACTGTAGAATTCAAATTTTCAGTGTATAAATCTAGCATTCAAGTAAATTATTTAACTAATAATTCAAATTATTAGAATACTTTATGTCTCAGTTGAGAAATAGAACAATATAGCAGACAAAGAGCTGGTCTTGGAGTCCAGAAGGCTTGGGTTTAAATCCTACCTTTAGCTATGTGGCTTGGGTAAGTCACTGAACCTCTAGATCCTAGGTATTTCTTTAAGGTTATTAAGTTTAGGGGTAGCTAGGTGGTGCAGTGAATGGAGCACTGACCCTGGAATCAGGAGAACCTGAGTTCAAATTTGAATTCAGATAATAATTACCTAGTTGTATGAGCTTGAGCAAGTCATTTAACCCCATTACCTTGTAAAAACAGAGAGAGAGAGAGAGAGAGAGAGAGAGAGAGAGAGAGAGAGAGAGAGAGAGAGAGAGAGCATTATTAAGTTTACAGGCATTTTGCTAGTCTTCACAAGTAGCAATGGAGGAAATTTTCATCAATAAGAAAATCATGTTTAGATCAGAAAAAGAAAGGTCTAGTTACTCCATGGAGCTGCTGATAGAACATTGTGGTGAAAGTGGTCTGAATTGGAAATACAAGTTAATAGACTTCCTCAACTCATCAGTCATAGTTCTTTTGCTTTCTACTTTCTCTTTTATTTCTACTTGGAAGTAGTTCAAACTGTGGAGAATAGAGATGCATTAGTAGTTGAAAGTCACTTAAAAGAGAGCCTTCTTGGTTACACAGACTATTTTCAAATTATTAATATTAAAAAAGAGTCTTAGTAGTGCATTTGCTTTATTTACTTTAAATCCAGATGCAGACAATTGGTTCTGTCTACTTTTATATTCTGTTATCATAGTTCCTCTTTATTCCCTTGGGGTAAAAAATGTAAAACAAAATTGGTTCTTGTTAGAAAGTCCCTGGGGCAGTGGCATGATAGGTGTTAGAGCTGAACTGCTGACTCACTATCATATGATTGTACCGTAAGTGTTAAATTTTAGGGGTCCCTGCTTACAGTACTGTATCAAGTACATGGTGCAATCACAAGGGAATGGCAAATTAGGAAATAAGGGGGTCTTAAATCTCAGTGGAATTCACAGAAACCCCACAACTGAGCTTCAATCGTACATGATGCTTCTGTCAGCCCATAAAGGGCCAGTAAGCAAGTTAATGAGTCAATGATTCAGAAGAAATAATAAAGTTTTAGGGAGGAAGCCTGCTGGAGCAAAAGACAACATGCAAAACAGCATGATTACTTTTTTTAAGTGGGTAGGGGAGGTGGAAAAACATTTAAAAGTTGTTTTTCTCATTTTTCTGATCATCTTTTTCCTATCTATTCCCTTCATTTCGTTTTTTTTAGAATTTTTTTTTTTTGCAAGGCAAATGGGGTTAAGTGGCTTGCCCAAGGCCACACAGCTAGGTAATTAATTAAGTGTCTGAGGCCCAATTTGAACTCAGGTACTCCTGATTCTAGGGCCAGTACTCTATCCACTGCAACACCTATCTGCCCCCTATTCCCTTCATTTCTAAATAACTAACAACCCTCCACTCAAATGACATCCCTATTAACAAAGATCTTAAAAGATGGTGGGGGTAAAGTGGAAAAATTCAGTAAAACGTTCCCAACATGTTTGTTAATATATGCACACTCATAGTTTTCCACTGTTGCAAAAAAGGATCAGATTTAGTCATATAGTCACACAAAACTCAGTTTCATGTTGTAGTCCCTCCCTTTTATATGGCTGCTGTGATTGATCATTTTCATGCTTCTGTTTACTTCACTTTCAGTTCATATATAGTATTCCCATGCTTTTCTGAATTTTTCATACCCATTTTTACCTTCTTGCTTGTTGGTAAAGATATTGGAATGATCTATCATTTCCTTCTCTAGCTCATTTAAAAGATGAGTAAACTGAGGTAAACGAGTTAAGTGACTTCCCCAGTGTCCCATAGCTAGTAAACGTTGGAGGTTAGCTTTGAAATGATATCTTCCTGACTGCAGGTCTGACATTCTATCCACTGCATCACCTAGCTGCTCTCAGTTTTACATGTAGTGTAGTTTATTACTTTTAGTACCATAACTTGTTTAACCTTAATTTTTGTTTTTTGTTTCTATTCCTACCTTCACTCTTCCCCTACCATTGAGAAGGCAAGAAACATGCATTAAACATATATAGTCATTCAAAACATATTTCTATATTAACCATGTTTGTTTTTTTAAGTTTAAGTAAAATAATGAAAGGGAAAAAAATCCTTCAAGCTACACTTTGAGTTCATCTGTTTTTGATCTGGTAGTGGATAATATTTTATACCATGAATCCTTTGAAACTGTGGTAGAACACTGTATTGATCAGTTACTAAGTCTGTCACAGTTGATTTTCCATACAATGTTGCCATTACTGTGAAGATTGTTCTCCTGTTTTTCTCACTTCACTTTGAATCAATTTATATAGGTCTTCCCAAGCTTTTCTGTACCATTCTCTTCATCGTTTTTTACAGCAAAGTAACAGAGGTCTGTATACAATATTTGTAGATCTGACCAAGGCCTTTGATACCATCAGTCATGAAGGTTTTTGGAAAATTATATCAAAATTTGGTTGCATAGAGAAGTTCGTCAGTATTGCACATCAATTCCATGACAATATGCATGTCTGGGTTTTGGATAGTGGACTCTGCTCTCCAGATTTCCCAGTCACCAGAGGAGTTAAACAAGGATGTGTCCTTGCTCCCATACTTTTTAGCATGATGTTTTCAGTCATGTTATCAAACACCTTCACTGAGGATGAACATGGCCTAAAGGTCAGCTACCGCACTGATGGCAAATTCTTCAACTTGTAAAGCCTACAAGCCAAGACCAAAGTTTTGGTGCATGATCTTGTTTGCAGATGACTGTGCACTCAATGCAGCCTCTGAAGCTGAGATGCAACAAAATCTAGATCGATTCTCTAATGCTTGTGCTAATTTTGGTCTAACAACACCAAGAAAACAAACTCAGATGCTCCATCAGCCAACATCAAACCATCTATATGTGGAACCATCAATTACAGAAAATGGAGAGGTTTTGAGTATTGTGAACAAGTTCACTTACCTTGGCATAGAAAACTATGAGTGTGAATATACTACCAAACATGTTGGGAAAGGGCATACATATTGACAATGAGGTTGACACTTGCAATGCCAGAGCTAGCTCTGTATTTGTGAGGTTCCGAAAGAAGGTATGGGAGAGGGGCAGAGCCAATATGGTGACAAGAGAGGAACTCTCCTAGGTGCTCTCATAAAAACTATAAACTAAGGACTCTAACTAAATTTTCAAGAGACAGAACCCACAGAGAGACCCAGAGAGGAAGTTCTCCTACTCAAGGTAACCTGGAAAAGAGCAGAAAAGCTCTGCTCCCCAGGGTCGGAGGGGCAGCCTGCCAGAGGGGTGGCCCGCCAGAGCTAAAGAACTTCAACTTCCTGGAGGCAGCCCCAGGGCGCTGGGAGCTGTGGCTCACAGCAGCAGGGGAGTTTCCTGAGCTACACCCCGGGGAGCATGGAGCACAAATTGGGGGAACAGCGGGGACCTCTGCCAGAGCGAGCACGTGGAGCCCAGCACTCAGGGCACACATTAAGCAGCAGGGCAGATCTAGGGAAAAGAAGCGGGTGGAGCCAGTAAGCAGGAGCCCCCAGGGCATGAGCTTATTGAACCTAGGGAGGGGAGTGAAGAGAGAAACTGCAGACCTCTGTCCTTTGTCCCTGGAACAGGATGCTGGGGTTCTGACCACATTCAGATCCTGATCACAGTCTAGGCCTCCCCATAGAACAGCAGGGCCCCCCCCCCCTACCTCAGCCCCATGGCAGAGGGGGGCATATATGGTCATTCACAGACCAGGAGGGAGGACAGAGCCTCACACACTGAGATCCTTGTGGGAGTGTCCCAAAAGCTCAGGAAGCACCCCCAAAACAGGCTAAGGCTGGGAAAATGAGCAAGCAGAGAAACAAGAGGAACACCATTGAGAAATATTTTGTATATGAGCCCAAGAAGGATCAAAACCCTCAGTCTGAAGATGAGGAAGCACAAGCTCCTGCATCTAAAGACTCCAAGAAAAACAGAAATTGGGCTCAGACTATGACAGAGCTCAAAAAAGACTTTGAAAATCAAATGAGGAAGTTAGAAGAAAAACTGGGAAAAGAAATGAGAGAGATGCAGGAAAAACATGAAAATGAAGTCAGCAGCTTAGTCAAGGAAATTCAAAACAATGCTGAAGAAAATAGCATGCTAAAAACCAGCTTAGGTCAAATGGATAAAACAGTTCAAAAAGTTACTGATGAGAAGAATGCTTTATAAAAGCAAAATTGGCCAGATGGAAAAAGAGATAAGAAAACTCTCTGAGGAAAACAATTCCTTCAGACAAAGAATAGAACTCAGGGAGGTTGATGAATTTACGAGAAATCAGGAATCAATACTTCAAAACCAAAAAATGAAAAATTAGAAGAAAATGTGAAACATCTCATTGTCTACTGATATGGAAAACAGATTTAGGAAAGATAATTTAAAAATTATTGGAATACCTGAAAGTCATGATCAGGAAAAGAGCCTTGACATTATTTTCAAAGAATTATTACAGGAAACTTGCCCTGATATCCTAGAAGCAGAGGGCAAAATAGAAATGGAGAGTATCCACCAATTCCCCCCGAGAAAGAGATCCCAAAAAAACAACCCCTAGAAATATTACAGCCAAGTTCCAGAACTCCCAAGTCAAAGAGAAAATGTTACAAGCAGCCAGAAGGACACAGTTCAAATATCGTGGAGCTGCAGTCAGGATCACACAGGACTTAGCAGCAACTACATTAAAAGCTCGTAGGGCTTGGAATAAAATATACCAGAAGCAAAAGAGCTTGGAATGCAATCAAGAATCAACTACCCAGCAAAAATGAATGTCCTCTTCTAAGGAAAAAGATGGACTTTCAATGAACCAGGGGAATTTCAAATGTTCCTGTTGGAATGGCCAGAGCTGAACTGAAAGTTTGATCTTCAGATACAGAACTCAGATGAAGCATGGAGATTGAAGGAGAGGGGGAAAATATGAAGGACTTAATGAGGATGAACTGCATGTATTCCTGCATAGGAAAATGACACTGATAATACTCATATGAAACTTCTCAGTTAATAGAGCAGGTAGAAGGAGCTTTTATATTTGAAGCATAGGAGAACGCTGAATTTGAAGATAAAATATGGTGTAAAAATGGAGTCAATAGAAAAAAGGGAAATGTAATGGGAGAAAGAAAAAAGGAGAGGGGGAGTAGGCCAAGATATTTCATATAATAAGATTTTTCTTTATTACAATGAACTATTGCAATGATATGGAAGGGAGGAAGGCAAGGAGGAATGAGGGAATCTTTGCTCTCATCAGAGGTGGCTAGGAGAGGAAACAGCATATATACTCAATGGGGTATAGGCATTTGGAGTAAGAAGGAGAAGGGTGGATGGGGGGAAGGGTGGGATGTGAGTGATGGAGGAGAGGATGAACCATGGGGGAAGAGTAGTCAGATATAACACATTTTCTTTTTTACTTCTTGCAAGGGGCTGGGAGTGGATGGCCTGTCTGGGACCATAGGGCCAGATGGATGCTGGGCCTAAGGGGTGGTATGGGGGCTTGGGGCCTCATAGCCTCAGGTCCAGGGATCTGTCTGCTGCACCACTCAGCTACCCTACAGCAGAGTCAGAGTGAAAGAGAGAAAATATAGTACATTAGTGAAGAAATACGAAAAGAGGGAGTTGTGATCAGCAATGGCAACGGTGGAAAAATATGGAAGTAACTTTTGCAATGGACTTATCATAAAGAATGTGATCCACCCATGACAGAGTTGTTGGTGTTGGAACAAAGACTGAAGCACATTTATTATTGTTATTATTATTATTATTATTATTATTATTATTATTTTGGGGGGGGTGCAGAGCAAATCGGGCTGAGTGGCCTGCCTGGGGCTGCATAGCAGGGTGATCATTCGGTGTTTGAGGCTGGATTTGGACCCGGGTGCTCCTGGCTCAAGGCTCAATGCTCTGGCCATCACCCAGCCACTCCTACTATTATTACTATTTTATTATATTTTGGGTCTTTTTTTTCCTTTCTTTTTTTGGATTTTGTAGGGCAGTCAGGTTGAGGTGGCTTGCATGTCACACAGCTGGGTGATTGTTGGGTATACGGGGCCAGATATGAGCTCAGGTGCTCCTGGCTCCAGGGCTGGTGCTCCATCCATTGAGCCACCTGGCCATACCTACAATTATTACTATTATTTTTTTCTTTTTAATTTCAATTTTTTCTCTCCCCTTTACTTTATCACTCAAGCAAGTCTATATTTTTTTGGGGGGAAGGGGTATTTAGTTTACACTTAAACAAGGATATTTTATTAATGTATAAAAACATTATTTGTACAAAATGAGAATAAATAAATATTAAGTACAAAAAAAGAAGGTATGGGAGAGAAAACTGACTACCAAACTGAAGGTCTACAGAGTCATTAAACTGACCAAATTGCTATATGCCTATGAAATCTGGACAGTCTACCAGTGCCATGTCGGGAAACTGAATCACTTCCATTTAAATTATCTTAGGAAAATTCTGAAGATCACCTGGCAAGAGAAGATACCAGACACTGAGGTCCTTCCTTGAGCTAAACTGCCTAGCATTACAACATTACTATAATCAATGCAACTGTGATGGCTGGACATGTTGCTAGAATGCCAAATGTATGCTTGCCAAAAAACTATTTTATGGAACTCATACAGGGCAAGTGCTCTCAAGGGGGTCAGAAGAAGTGATACCAAGATACCTTGAAGGTTTCATTGAAGAACTCTAGAATTGACTATCCTGGGGAGACACAGCAAGGGAGATGGCATACTCTCATCAGTAAGGGTGCTATACTCCATGAGAAAGACAGAATTGAAACAGTTTAAAGGAAATGTGACATCCATAAATTTAGAGTAAGCACCCTAGGTGTTCACATGGAATATTTGTGCCCAACCTGTGGTAGAGCATTCCAAGCTCCTATTGGTCTGATCAATCACAATTGGAAACACTGTAATTTGTCACAGACATAGTGATGTCATTTCGGTCTACTTTGATAATGAACCAACAGCACTATAGTATTTTTCATTACACTGCTTTATCATAATTTGTTCAGCCATTTCCACTTGATGGACATCCCCACCCCCATTTTCCAATTCTTTCTTTCTTTACAAAATAGTTTTTATAAACAGGTTTTTTTCATATGGGTTCTTTGGCCTTTTTTTAGAAAAAAAATCTTTGAAGAATATGGATCTAGTATTAGTACTGCTGGATACAGAGATATGCACAATGCCCCTTAGGTACAGCTTCATATTGTTCTCTAGAAATGGTTGGATTAGTTCACAGTTCCACCAACAGTATATTAGTATGTCTATTTTCTTACATCCCTCTCTTAGAATTTTTCATATTCCTTTACTGTACTTTTTTAGCTGATGTGAAGATTGTGAGGTGATAATACAGTTTGTTTTATTCTAATTTCTCTAATAAGAAGTGATTTAGAGTGTTTTTTCTTATTTCTTCCTCTAAAAACTGACTGAAAACATCTTCCTCTGAAAATATATCTTTTAACCATTTATCAACTAAGGAATGGCCCCTGTGTTTTTATAAATTTGCCTCAGTTTTCTGTATATTTGTGAAATGAAATATTTATCAGAGAAATTTGCTAAAATTTTTCAGTTGCCTGTTTTTCTTCTAATTTTGGCTTCATTGATTTCTTTGTGCAAAATGCTTAAATTTTATGTAATCAAAATTACCCATTTTACTTCTGGGAACATCTCTTCTTCCTGCTTGGTGATGAATTTTCCCCCATCCATAGATCTCATTTCACACTTTAATCCAAATATGGTTCACATTTAAATATAAAAATGAGATAGAAGTTAAATGTATGAAAAAAAGTTTCTGGGAAGAAACTTTTAAAAATATTAAAATGTTCTGTCTTTCAAAATATTTCAAAGTAGTAGAATTTCTGTGTAATAATAGAGGAATAATGAATAGGGATAAATCAAAGAACCACATAAGAGATGATTTTTAGAAGCAAACCTTATTGAACAGTATAAGATGGAAAAATGGAAAAAACATTGCCTCTGGTGTCAGTGAATCTGGTTTTAGATCTTGTCTCTAAACATAATACTTGTTTGACTTAGATAAATCATTCCCTAGGCTTCAGTTTACTAGTAAGAGGGATGAATGGGATGGCCTTCTGGAGGTCTCTTATAACTCTAGAACAGGGTTTCTTAACTAAGGATAGATTTCAAGGAGTCTCTGAACTTTGATGGAAAAAAAGTTACCTCTTTAGTTTCACTAATATTTGATTTGCTTTGTAAACTTATAAATTGAATTTAAAACCATTATTTTGTGAAAGGGCTCATTTGCTTTGACTGAGAAGTGTCCAGGTAGTGGTGGGTTAGTAAATATTTAACAGCTAGCTCTCTGAAGAAAAGAAAAGAACATAGGACACACTTTTAAGTTTTATCTGTATTATTAATGTTTTCTCCATTTCTTTCTTCAGTCTAGCTGCTGTTCAGTCATTGCAGTCATGTTGGACTTTTCATCACACCATTTGGGTTTTTTTTTTTTTTCGGCAAAGACACTAGAGTAGTTTGCCATTTTCTCCTCCAGCTCATTTTGCTTCAGATGAGGCAACCAGGATTATGTTTGAATACTCTTTAGTTTAGACTTAATTTGAACTTCCTGTCTCCAGGTCTGGTGTTCTTTGTACTAAGCCAACCAACTGCCCGTCCATATTATTATCATAGATATCTAAAGACTTCTCTTTCCTGATATGCATGACTATATATTTTCTAAGATTTCTTTTCCCTCTTCCATTCAGTTAAATTACATTTTAGGCAAAAGGTTGTCTTTACTCTTACTGAGGCAGAGAATCAGTTTAACAAAAATATTCCTTAAGTCTAATAATTATTCTGAAAATGTTTGAGAAAGTGAGATTCTAAATGTTTGCTGCTTAGAATAGCAACTTTCATATGCTACAAAACCAAAAATAGTTCTTGTTGCCTTTAAAAGGGACAACTTGGTGGCTTAGTGGATAGAGTACCAGGTCTCAAGTCAGAAAGACTCATGTTTCTGAGTTCTAATCTGACCTCAGACCCTAACTAGATAAATTAATTTGGGCAAGTGACTTAACCCCACTTGCCTTGACTTCCTCATCTGTAAAATGAACTGGAGAAAGAAATGGCAAACCATTCCAATCTCTTTGCCAAGAAAACCTCAAATGGGGTCAGGAAGAGCCAGAACATGACTGAAACCACTGGATAACAACTTTAAAAGAAATCCTGCAATCCACAATGGCCATGAAAGCAGGTTCACAGAGGAGCCATCCAAAGTAATTATCCCAGAACCCCACTAATCCCACCACTAGAGTTTCCTCCAGTTCCTCTTCTAAAACAATGTCAGGAAATTTGTAAAGAGGAGGGAACATGGAGGAGGACTGGGCACAAGATTCTCCTGTTTAAGAACAATACAAGAAAAATATTGAAAGGAAAAAATATTCTCCAGTCTTATACTTTGAGTTCATATGTTGGTGGATAGCATTTTTACTATGAATCTTTTGAATTAGGTAACACTAATTCTATCTACTGCAAAGTATCTGTTATTGATATTGGCCTAGGAGTGCTAGAAAGTGGTGGGGTAAAAAGAGGACCTGTGCCCTGGAAAGCCAGTAGTGTTAGAAACAAATCTAATAAGAATTCTTTGGTTGTAGAAAATAGCTTGTGCATCAACAAGTGGGGTGATTTGCCCCAGATTACACAGTATATGTGAAGCAGCTGGATTTTAATCTAAGTCAAGGCCAATCATTTGTCCACTCTGCCAAGAGATCTCCATGTAAATGTAGGATGAGGGGGAAGAAGAGCATTGTCATTTACCCTTCCACTAATGTGATACAAGAGTGTAGTTGTAGCTGAAATGGATCTTAAAGTCTATTGAACTAAATCATCTTATTTTAGAGATAAGCAAATAGGCACAGAGAAGTTAAGGGACTTGTCCAGGGTCACATAGCTAACAAGTGTCTGAATCAAAATTCGAACTTGGATTTTCCACACTTCAAGTCCAACATGATATCCACTCTGCCACGCTAAATGTCACATAACACAGCTTTGGGTAAAGGCATCCAATGTCCACTCTTGGAGAAAGGATTGAAAGCAGGAAAATCCTTTACAAAAATTTTTTATTATTACTCAGATACCATGACTGGGAAGTGAGAATAAATGTTGCAAATGCTAAGAGTAATTGCTACATATGGCCCTTGAAAGTTTGCCAAGTTCTTTACATTCATTTGAACCTCATACTACTGTGAAATAAGTATGTGACTGACCCTGCATTCTCACTGATATAAAAAATTCCCAGAGGAAATTCCCTCTACCAATGCAGATAAACAGCTACTCTGCAAATTATAGTTTCAGAGGGCTGCCTGGGTCTCTGAGAGTTAAAGACTTGCCAGGAGGAAGCATGCTACCAACCTCATGACAAACAGGTGACTGATTCAAGATGCAGAGTGAAACAGATTTTTGGGCATGCCCAATGTGGAAATTTGTTTTACCTGATTATACATATTTTCTAAAAGCATTTTTCTTTGCTTCCCCTTCACCCCTCCAATGAGAGAAAGCATGGACCAAAAGAGTAGGGAAAGGGGAAGAGTAAAAGAATAAGCTTTTATATAACCCTTTTTATATAACCCTTCTATCTGCCAGCCATTGTGGTAAATATTTTACCATTTAATCCTCACAACAACCCTTTGGTTGCTATTTCCATTTTGCAGTTAAGTGACTTGCCTAGGTTCACACAACTAGAAAATGACTGCAGCCATAATGAATTCAGTTCATTCCTGAGAGTAGGATCCAAACACTCACCCATCCCACATCCAAATGAGAAGAAAACAGAAAGAAATCCAGAAGAAATAAATCACGGGCAAGGATAGCTTTGAAAACTACATGTAGAATTTGTTATATATTTAAAAAGAAAAGCGAGTTGAACTTAACAGAGATTTACAATTTTGTGCACAATCTTCTCTTCATGTTTCAAACTTTATATGGAAATGTTCCTTTTTATTTGTTATGTGTTAAGTTCAGAATAAAAAGAGAATGAATGTGAAAAAATGATTTGCTCAGGATCACAGCAGTCAGGTATGTGGATGAGGCATGTATTTAAAAAAGTCCTTCTTATTCCAACACCAGTAATATTTACTATGCCAATATATCTATCTATATGCTACAAGAATAAAACTCGGTGTTGTTATTTTCATTTTTACAGATAACAAACACTGAGTCTAAAAAATGCTAAATAATTTCACCATGTTTACAGAGATACTAAGTGTTGAAAGGAGATTTTGCATCTATGTCTTCATGGCTCCAGGTCCTGAAATGCTTTTCTATTACACCACAGTACCAGCATTCAAGACAAGCCCTAAGTAGGATTCCTATATGAGAAAACAGGAGGATGGAATGACAACATGACTCATGGCAAAGAGAAGTAACAAAGATGAAAAAAGCTAGAGACAAATTAATTAGGTCTACACAATTCTAATGAACACATCTGACTTTTCACATGGACAAGAAAATAACATTGTTTAGTCCTCAGAATGTCATCTAAATCATCCACAAACCTAACCTAGTATGTTTATCTTCTGCCCTGAATTCATGGCAATAAGATGACAAAAGCACTGCCACAAGAGTCAGACAGGAACTGCGATTTTGGTCCTAGTTCTTCTAATTGTGACTTTGGTAGGATTCCTTCAAAATAAATCTTAGTTTCCCCCCATATGAAAAATTAGGTCAGACTGTATTAGCTCTAGAATTCCTAATGTAAGGTAGGGCTAATTCCATTTAAAGGAGTGGACCTCTTCCAAAGTAAAAGAAAGCAATTAATTATATATTTGGGAAGGGAAGGAGTGTGGGGAGTCTCAAATCACAAAGGATTTTTTAATCTGTCAATGTATCACAAAGCTGCACTCAAGATGGCTAGGCTTTAATAGCCACAAAACTCAAAGTCAAGCTCAGCCATGGCCAGGAGCGTTGTAGCTAGAGAAGTTTTCTGGGTGTCTTGATAATCCCTTACATTGAGCAACTAGGTGGTTTGGAAGATAGAGCATCAATCCTGAAGTCAGGAGGACCTTGGACACTTGAATCTTACTAGCTACGCAATCTTGGGCAAGTTACTTAACCCTGATTGCCTCGTATTCAGGGCTATTTCAAGTTGTCCTAACTTATATCTGACCACTGAACCCAGATGACTCCAGAGGAAAAAAATGAGACTGTGACTTATCATAACACCCCCTCATTCAAGTCCAATTCACAAGCTTGTCATAGCATCACCTCCCTGATGTCATGATCCTTTTTGAGAATGAAGAATAAATATCATCACACACTGAGCACTGGTGTTTTAAAGAAATTCTGTAGCAATATGAGTGCTGGGTCATTTTTTTGTCCAATTGCAAGAAAACTGGGGTGATCTGAGACCTGCAGGTTCTTCCTGACAAAGAAAGGAGGTCCATGCAACCCATTACCCAACATAAAGATATTTATTATAGTTATTAGGGTGCAAGTAGTAAGAGAGGAATGGCAGCTAAAGGTTCCATAGTCTGTTAATCTTGGATGATGTTCTTGAGAGCCACCTCTCACTCTCTCTCTCTCTCTCTCTCTCTCTCTCTCTCTCTCTCTCTCCCCATCAAATAAAAACTTTATCTTGGTTTTTAATTTAATAATAGTTAAATTTAAAGCTACTAATCTTTTATTTTCAGATATTGCCTTAAAACTCTATTTTAACAAAACATTGCCTAATAATAGCACTTCATAATTATTTAAAGTTTTATAAAGTGATTATATACAATATCTCATTTCATCCTTACAACATCTTGTGAGGTGTATGATATTATTAGCCCTGTGTTTCAAGATGATGGGGAAACTGAGCCTCAGGAATGTTAAATAACTTCCCCAGATTTCCACAACTAGGAACATTTGGAACCAAGTCTTCCTGATTTCAGAGTCCGTACCCTATACACTATGCTATAACCTAAATGATAGAAAAGGAGAAACAAAACTTCTAATAAGCCAAGTGAATTTGCAGTGGCTATTCCAATAGGCACAAAAAGGGATCATGTGGTAAAGCAAATAGAAATTTCATATTATCAGATAATGAAGATTTTCCGTTTGGCCAATAGGTGGCAGCAAACTTCTTCCATAGTAAAAATATCTAACTCCAGTCATGACAGCTGATTTGAATGGCTAAGTTATAGTCTCACCAAAAAAAGAAACACCCCCAAAATAGACTATGCAAATATGACCTCTCAAAGAAAGGAAACATATACATCTACTGAGAAATTAAATTCAAGGAGTGATGATCCATTTGAGGTGATAAAGCTATCGTTTTACTTTTTTTTAAGTTTTTTTCATTACTTTCAGTTCTACAGTTAATTTATTGAGTCCTTAGACAAGTTAAGTAATTTAACTTACTTAACCCTGTTTCCCTTAGTTTCTCATCTATGAGAGTGATTGGAGAAGGACATGGCAAAACACTTTAGTTTCTTTGTCAGGAAAACCCAAATGAGGTCATGAAGAATTGGATATGATGAAATGACTAAACAATAACAACAAAAAAAGAAAATTTGGTGCATTATTTATTTTTGTAATTCAAATGCTATTTTGTGCTTGTTGTGACTTCTTACCAGTTAAATTAAGCAATTAGTCCCCTGGCCCAGAAATGGTCCGGTGTTGTACAAAGTACTTTCTGGTACCATAGAACTGGTTCAAGTGTGATAGATATCTTTTGAACTAATGGATATCTGGGGAAAATTAGAGTATGAAACCATGTAATACAATCTCAACTTGAACCTGCTATTCCCTGATTCATGATCTGATAGCATCATCAGATGAATTTTAAATTTTAAAGAGGTAACCCCTTTGATTTTGAGAAACTCTTGAATTCAATTAACAGAATCATTGCATAGTTCCTCAAAGATGATCTAGAATGTGCAAAGATGTGGCTTTAAAGTCATTCTGAATTAAAATTTTTGTTGAACAAATGGCAAAACAAAAAATCAAAATCTTGTATATTATTTGGTTTTGTAATTTATAATTTGAAAATATATAAATAATTTAAAATTTACAATTTACAATTTTATGGTCTTGTTCTTTCTGTGGCTTTATATCAGTTTAATTAGGCATTAGTCCCCTGTACCCAGAACTGATCTCAAGTATGTGGTATGGGAAGAGAATTCCTTTATTGTTAGCTTCCCAACTCTGAATACTATGCCATTTTTTAAAAAAAATTATTTGTTTATTTTCATCCATATTCACATGTACATATATTTTAGGTTACAAATTTCCTGCCACCCTCCCCCCCCAGTGGTGTCCAGTCAGAGTAGCATTGTACATACATATTTTGTAAACGTGTTAACAAATTAGTAATTTTCAGTATGAGGAATTAGGATTAAAGGAAAGAGATACATAAGAGATAATTTTTATAAAGTGTTCATCAGATTCTGAAAGGTTGTTTTTCATTTGTTGTTTGTTTTTTGTTTTGTTTTTCTTCCTCTGGATGGGGACAATATAGTGCATAGCCAGTCTAATACAGTTGTCCTAGCTCTCTGGATGCTGAGAGGAGCTGCTTCCATCAAGATTGTTCATCTCACAATGTTACTGTTGATGTGCACATCATTCTCTGGGTTCTACTCTCTTCCCTCAACATCAGATCCTGTAAGTCATTCCATACTTCTCTACAGTCTGACCATTTCTCGTTTCTTATAGAACAATAGTATTCCATAGTATTCATGTACCATAACTTGTTTAGTCATTCATCAATTGATGGGCATCCCCTGTGCCACCTAGCTTCCCCAACCTTATTAACTTTATGGAATTTTCTATATATTTTAGAAATGAGACTTTATCAGAACTCCTAGTTGTGAAGATTGTTTCCCAGCTTTCTGCTTTCCTTCTGATTCTGGAACTTTGATTTTTATTAGTGCAAAAACTTATTAATTTAATATAGTCAAAATCATCCATTTCGCAGATAATATGCCATTCTTAATGTAACCTTACTTTTTTTGATGGCCATGTCACATTGTTGACATATTATTCTTACCATTAACTAAACTCTCTAGATCATTTTCAGATAAATAGCTATCTAGTCATTCTCCATTTTGCACTCATGAAATTCATTCCTTGGAAGAATATTATACTATACTTTTATCCCAATTAGATATTATCTTACTAGATTTGAAACAATATTCTAGCCAGATGATTTTTTAAATAAAATTCTGTGATTTAGGGGCAGCTAGGTGGCTCAGTGAATAGAGCATGGCCCTGGAGTCAGGAGTACCTGAGTTCAAATCCGACCTCAAACATTAAATAATTACCTAGCTGTGTGCCCTTGGGCAAGTCACTTAACACCATTGTCTAGCAAAAACCTAAAAATATAATTCTATGATTTGGTGCAAATTTGACAAGTATCTCACCTGTCCTTTTATCTAAGTCTTTATTAAAAAAAGAAGAACAAAGCCATCACCCATTCATGAAACACTCTATTGAAGTTTTCCTTACAAAATAACATTAAAACACAAGTTCTTTGGTTCTGATTAACCATGTTTTCATTTTTCTCATTGCACTATGGTTTGGAACTCAATGATAGATTTCCTATTATGTTCTCCTGATCTTTCAATCTAATGAATATATATATATATATGTATAAAGTTAATGTAGCATGATCTGTTGATGAACTTCATCCAAGCTCCAAGCTTTTGGAGATCACTAGTTTCTTTTCTAAATGTCCACTAACCATTCATGAAACAATAGGTTCTAGAAATTCACTAGAAATGAGGATTGAGCTTATTGGTCAGACTCTGTTATTCCTTTAAAACAAACTGGGACACTATTTGACTTTCTCTAATCCTATATTGTTTTCTGTTCTCTACAATCTAGAAAAGAAGATTAATAGTGGCTCAAAAATCACATTGTTCTGTTTCTACTATCTATTGGTTCTTGAAAATTATTTCCTGTTAGGATAATATTTAAGCCTTTTGTAAAGACTCCTTGAAAGTCTGTTGAAAACCATTTGAAATGGAAAAGGTTAAAGCCCAGGGATAAAGTGATGAAAGAGAATGGGTAAGAGTGCAAAGGGGCAAGCTAAAAAATACTTGACAAATTTCTTTTTTTCCCATAATTTTGTCAAAAACTGATTCTGATCTTAAATGAATGAATGAATGAAATGTAATTATTAAGTACAAGCAATGTGTCAAGATAATGTGATAAATGCTTGACATAAAAATGCAAGCAAGCAGCATAGTTCCTGTCTTCAAGGAAATGATGTTCTATTGTAGAAGAGAATGCATCAAAGGAACTATAGGTGTGGGGAGAGGATATAGTGGGGAGAGGCATGGTTTATAAAAGTCTGGAAAGTAGTATGATAGCCTAATAATAGAAGCAACAGTTCAGGATACCATTGGTAAAGTTCAAATTCTAGTAGGAGAGAAGATGATGATGATAATCACCAGAGTTTGCAAATAATGTTCTTTTCAAGATTTGTAGAGAATAGAAGACTTAATATAGGATTAGAGAAAGTCAAATACTGTCCCAGTTTTTTTTAAAAGGTATAACAGAGTATGATCAATATGGGTCAATAAGCTCAATGCTCATTTCTAGTGAATTTCTAGAACCTATTATTTCAAGAATGGTTAGTAGACATTTAGAAAAGTGAAAAGAGATTGTGGAAATGAAGGATATTGGGGTCTCTTAAAAGACAAGGACTGAAACAGAAAATGTATGCTTTATCATTGGCTGAAAATAATTTTATAATTAATCAACATTTATTAAGCATCAAGTAAGTATCTGGGAGGAGGAAAAAAACTGTCCCTACCCTCAAGTAGACTATATATAAATTGAAAGTACATATTCAAACAGATATGTAATATATTATATATTAATGTAATATATCTTTATATATTATATGAGAAAGTTACAGTGACCTCAAGTACTTCATCCTTTTTTGTGGGAATTACATTTCTTTGGAGAATTTCTGTGTTTACTTGATTTCTATTTAGTTACTTGACTATTTATCTTAATGAATGGTGAGTAAATTCCTCCAATTTGAATATCCTCTATGTTTCTCACTGGAGAAATGTGGGGTGCCATTTGATAACTTGGGCTCTAATAATAGAGATAGATATCAAGGTTTGAAGCTAATTATGAAGATTTGTATACATCTAGTTCTCCCTTCATGAAGGAATAAAGTGTTTCTCATTGATGGAACTAAAAGGGATAATGCTCATAACCAGGACATTTGGGCCCTGATGGCCCTATATTGTTTAGAATTGTGTCAATGATCTCCTTATTACAGAGAAGCTTCCTGCTGGGGTGGCTCTAAAGCTATTGCTTTAGAGGGGAAGATCCAAAAATTTTTCTAGGAGTAGCAGCTATCTTCTTGGAAAGCAAGCTATGAAAGCAAATATAAATTGGTCAAATAGCCTAGAGGCAGTGCTACATATATAAAATAAATACAAGATAATTTGATGAGGGAGTCATTAATTACTGGGGATCAGGAAAAGCTTCATATAAAAAAGTTATGTTTTAATGGGCTTTTAGGACTATAAAAGGCAGAAATGAAAAGAAAGTGCATTCCAAGCCAGTACAAAGATCCAAAGACAGAAGAGATGGAATGTTGTCTACAAAGTACAGTAAGTAGGCCAGTTTGACTGGGCTGTAAAATTACTATTTGTAAAGAGAAGTTATAGAAAAGTTGGGAGAAGTATACTGGAGCCAGATAATAAAGGACTTTAAATGTTAAAGAAGTCTGTAGCTTTTCCTAGTAGCAAGAGGGACTCATTGGAGCATTTTTATATCATAACAACTGAATTAGTTTTTTTTTCAGGTCCTAAATTCTGACTTCATTAGGAGTTTGATGAATATCTCTGAAGAACAAATGTTATATTTAAAAATGCCTAATTTACTACCAGAAGTAATCTACATACTGGACAGAAGCATGGCATAGTGAAAAGAGCAGGAAGAACTAGTTCTCTTATATTTGCATAACTTTAATTAAGTTACCCTCTCTCTTCATATATATATATATATATATATATATATATATATATATATATATATGTTTATATCTGTGTGTGTGTATTACATCTATATGAGGGACTTGAGATAACTAGATAAATAGATGGTGAGATAGATAGACAGACTAATAGATACATAGAAAGAATATTTATTGGCTATATAATCCCTAAGGTTTTCTGCCAATTCTAAAATCCTCAGATCGAGGTAATTATGTGTCCTTGAATAAATCACATGACCATGATTTACTTCATCTTGTATGAAAATAAAAGCCTTGCTGAGTGAAAAATTGCACCTCATTATCACTGATGTAATTATGAATGACAATAATTTCCTCATTCATTGCATCTATTAATAGAAATGTTAATTTCCATCTATAGGAACAACTCACTCCCAAAAAGATTCTAGGCTGGCTGGCAATTGTTCATTTAAAGAAAAATGAAATAAATTTAAATTTTTTAAATGAGAGAAATTTAAAAACTGATTTAATAGAGAGAAGATTTTATGTATTATATATACTTACAAACTATATATATAAAACAATATAAGTTTATTTTTCAAAGCATAAATATTAACTGTCAAGAAAAGTAGAATCATTAAACATAAAATATGTAAGTAGAAAAAAGTAACAACATAAAATTAGAGAAATAAAAATTCTTTTCATTTTTTTCTTTTTTTTATTAACACTGTAAGCAGAATAGACAAACCACTATGTATTCCAGTAAAAAAAATAACAGTGAAAAAAGTGACATCTTTTCTACCCCAATGGATTTTATTCCATAAAATAATACCTTTTGGAAATATAGCTTAAGGCCAAGATGAACATTGCTGTTCAATCTATATTGAGAAATATAGAGTCATTCTCTATTCCTGAAATGCATTCTCTCCCCAACTCTGCCTCTTAAAATCCCTACTGTTCATTGGATTATGTAAGGGGATGCCACCCTTATGAAAACTTTCCTGGACCTGCAGGGAGTAGTGCTCACTCCTCAAATCATCTAGTATTCACTGAACTCTTGTGCACGTTACATTCCCCAGGAGTATTTAGCTCCATAAACATAGGGATTTGTTGTTTTTTTATCTTTATATCCATGTCTAGACCAATGAAACAATAATTTCCATATTGAATTTGGAGTCATTGGATACAAAATCTAAGGCAGTATTATGCTTGAGGCTTTATGAGGACCCAGTACCATATATTTCCATTTGTATCTTCTTCTATGATCCCATCTCAGAGGAATACTATCAATTTTACTTAAAAGAACATTAATCCTCTTAGATGGTCAAGAGAGGAATCTTTAAAACTAGCATTAAATTAAAGGGTTACTGTTATATTATGTAGGTGCTGCCTGACATCATGTAGGCTCTTCCATTCTTATGGTAAATTGCCTTCCTTTGGATAATGAATGCAAGACAAATGGATTTCCCATTAGTGTTTTTCTTGGTAAGCCTGTCCTAAGTTATGATCTCATTACTTGCTACTGCCCTTTTGGTCTTCTCTGACAGTCTGTATTCTTAAGAAAGGTTAATAAATTACACAGTGTCAAATTGACCCTATTAATGAAAGGCCATTATTTTGGGGTTTTCTGGAAGTGATGCTGCTTCTTTATACAAGGATTAAGTGGTTTATTCATGGGCTATATTGCTTAGAACTTTGCTTCAAACTTTTTTCAGGCATGAATAGAGAAATGAACATTTTAAGCAATATTTTTTCCAGGTAATTCAGAGTTGAGAATCTCCAGAGTTGAAAAAGGACCTCAGAAGTCATCTAGTCTAAATGATGATTCAGGAATTTCTATGATATACCTCCCCCCACCCCTGCAAAGTGGTCATTCCACCTTTTTAATAAAGATAAGTGACAAGGGAGAACTCACTATCTCCAAAGGCAAGCAATTCTACTTTTGGATAGCTCTAGTGGTTAGGAAATTATTTTACTTAAATTAATGTAGAAATCTGTCTGGTTCTATCCTTTAGGGAAAAGGAAACAAAGACTGATTCCTATTCATCATGAGAGCTCTTCAAATGCTTGAAGACATGCATTTCTGTCCTAGTATTCTTTAAGATTTCCTTTCTCAAGATTTCCCTGGTTTCTTCAGCTGATTCTCCAACTGAGTTTTGACTCTAGTTCTCTCACCATCCTCATCTCTATAAACTGACTAGTCCAGGCTATCTAAACCCTTCCTAAAATAGAATTACCATATTTGAAAAAAAGCAAAGGGATTGAAATTTGGAAAACAATTTAAAAGAACAGCAATATTTTGAAGATGAACAGTTCTCTAAGACTTAAGAATTCTGATCAAAGCAATGACCAACTGTATCACTAGAAGATACTTGATGAAGCATGTTAGCTACCTCCAGAGCAGTGAGGGAAAGAAAGCAGAGAAAGAAACAATTTGTAACATAGCAGTTATGTGGATGTGTTAATTTATTTTTTACTATATTTCTTCTTTTAAGTCTTTTTTTTTCTTTCTATAGGATTTAATAGTGAGAGAAAGAAGGGAATTTGGGGTGATTATGGATATGCTAGTAAAATGCTGTTTTAACTACTGACTCCCCCCAAAATGAACACTTTTAATTTTGAATCTGAATTATTAATGTTTCCTCTATCATTTTCTTAAATCTAGACAATCAAAAAAGCAGTAAATAAAACTGATATAAATGCTCTATTCAAAATTTTGGAAGTTCTAATACCCCTGGGCAGTTAGCAGTAGTCATAGAGGAGGAGAGAAAGAAGGCTTAAGTCAAAGTATAGCTGTACATTTCTCCTTCAAGAGACAAATGAAGAAATTGACTTTATTGTACCATCTAGTGCAAAAAAAGACACATTATTTCATGAAATGTTTGAACATCTCATATTAAAGTGCTCATAATAAGCATTTTCAAAAGGACTACCATGAATTTAAATTATTTATACAGTTGCAGAGGATGATGGAAATACCATAATTTTATAAGATCTTTAAAGTTAAATCAACATATATTTTATTATTGCTGACTTAAGAGTAAAGGTGAGCATAGGGGATTATGGTAAAAAGTATATTGGAAAACATGACTCAGAAGAGAGTCATGCTACATAAAAACTTTATATCTAAATTACATGAATATGTTTTACAGGAGATCCTGGGCATGGCAAAAATAGTTCACATAAAAGAAATTAATTCCATTCAACTAGAAAATATCAAATTATTGTTTTGAGTTTTAAGGATTATCCTCTTGCTAGGCTAATGTGACATAATGTTTAACCACTTATTAACCTGGCTAGGTACTCGCAAGTTCTTAGGTTCTCAGTACTGGCTTAGTGAATTTCAGTTAGGCAAAAGATACCAAAGTTATCCTGATTATAATCAGTTTAACAAAATTCATTTAATCCATATATACAAACTTTCCTAATCACAATGTCTTTATGATCAATAAGGTATAAAGTGCATCATAGTCGGGGCTACTCATCACTGTCTCCCCCTAAAGTCTCTCTCCTATTCTGTTCTTGTGAATCTGCCCAGCAACAATAATTAGATAAAAGGGCAAAAACCTGTCCTCTTGAACAAAATTCACATTCTAACAAATGCAAATGCCTGTATATAAAACAGGATTGGGGACTCACATGCTTGCATGCAAACTGTCTGACTTATAATCTTTAGAGCTCTTTTTTTTCTTGGCACCCAACCCAAAGGTATTATTTCTGAATTAGTGGTCTGTGTAGCATCAGACTGACAACTTTTTAGAGCAAATTTCAAAATCAATGCCAAATGTGAAGAAAAAATATAAATAGGTGCATGTGGCATATCATCAAGGCAACTTCACTTGGCACATTTATATAAGTTCTTGATGCTAAAAACACTGAAAATAGAAAAAAGAACAGATACCATCAAAAACAGCATTTATTTTAATTTTCTTTTTAATTGCAAATTCAATACAGATGAACATGAGAATTCCCATATACAAAAAAGAAAAGGAGATTGCATATGAAACCACTAGTCTCTAATATTTCTACTCTCCTATTTTAAAATGTTTCTTTGATACTTTTATTTATTTTTTCCTATTGCCACCCTTCTCTAGTTCTCATCCAAACTTGTCCTCCCTTACCTGTTCAAAAAAAACCCAAACTTTTTCTTATAATAATCATAATTAACAAAAACAAAACTTACATATTAGTCATGCCTGAAAATGTATTCCTCAATCTGTACCTACTCATGACCACAAAAACATAAGGTGGGACTCTGATCATTAGTTGTAACACAATTACCATTCTAACAAGATTTTTAAGAGAACAATGTGAAAGCAAGGGAGAAAAACTCTAAAAATCACCTTAGCCAGAAAACACCAGATTATCTTAACAAGTGGAGAGATATAGAAGCCAAAAGTGATGGGAGTTCCAAATAAAAATTTTGACTGCAAAATTTTTTTGTGGGAAGATGCTAGAGATTATGATGAGCATTGTTTGGTATCATTTAGGGGAAAAAATATGATCACCTAGAACATATTACCACCATTGAATAATAAAACAGGAAGGATACATTAAGGAAATAGAAATTATTAGTGAATAGTCTTCTCTTTTTTTGACTGTTTAGATAATATTTTATTTTCCCCCAGTTTCAAGATAATAACTTCTTTTATTTAGTTTTTGCAAATCTATGGGGACACAGCTAAGTAATTATTAAGTGTCTGAGGTCAGATTTGAATGCAGGTCCTCCTGACTCCCGGGCTGATGATCTATCCACTGCACCACCTAGTTGCCCCCCAAAATAATACTCTTTTTAAAGAAAGATTTTATTTATTTTTGAGTTTTTTTCTAAATAAAAGGTAATAGTCTTTGATCTGTTCAAACTCCACAATTCTTTCTCTAGATACATTGCAGATAGTCCAAAATTGTCCCTGATTGTTGCACTGATGGAATGAGCAAGTCCATCAATGTTGATCATCACCTCCATGTACACTGTTAGAGTGTACAATGCTTTTCTGGTTCTGCTCATCTCACTGAGCATCAGTTCATGTAAATCCTTCCAGGCTTCCCTGAATTCCCATCCCTCCTGGTTTCTAATAGAACTATAGTGTTCCATGACAAAAGTATACCACAGTTCGTTAAGCCATTCCCCAATTGAAGGACATTTATTTAATTTCCAATTCTTTGCCACCCCAACAGGGATGCTATGAATATTTTTATGAAATATTTTGTACAAGTGATGTTTTTACCCCTTTTCATAATCTCTTCAAGGTATAGACCCAGTAATGGCATTACTGGATCAAAAGATAATACTTTCTAACAAACTGTTGTCTCTATCAATAAAGATGAAATCTTTGCATTTGAACACTAATATCACACTCCTGAAAGTCCTGCTTAACAAGTAGAAATGACAATAAGGAATTCAAAGAGAAGGACTAGATGGAATTATACAAAGATCTTCTATGCTGCAAGCATACAATCTTGAGGACATTGACGGATCCAATGCTCAAGATATGTAAGGGAGGGACTGTGGGAAGGTGGTGAAATAAGGCAGGAAATTACCTAGTTCTCCCAAGTTCTTCTCCAAATAACATTAAACAGTACCTAAGATTGAATTTTAGACTGGGGGAAAAACAATTTTAAAAAAATCAGAGTAAAGCAGTCCAGTCTAAGACAACATAGGAGGTTGCTGGGAAAGAACTGATCTATTGAGGTGCTGGTTTAGCTGGTATGGTGAAGCATAGATAACATTGTGCAACAAACAGCAAGCCTCAAGATAGCTACAGATTTAGGAATTTTCACCACATTGATGATGGATTCAAGAGAGCTGACTAAAGGGAAATGGTGTCCCTCTGCTGACACTGGATTTAGAACCCCTGGATTTAGATCACTTGTAGTGGTCACCCAGGAGAGGGTAGTCCCAGGTTTCTGTACCAGTGTAGATGAGCGAAATGATGGTTGTAGCAGAGGTTGATGGTTTGTGTCCTAACTACAGAGTGTGAAAGTAGCTGCTATAATAAGTGACTTACGGACAGAGAGGGGTATCTGTGGTCATTCATAGATCAAGGCATGAACCAAGGAACAGAGACCACACCTGGACTTGATTGGTAACACAGATAAATTTCTGAGGACTTTGTCAGTTGAACACTGAAAAATCTGAAACCTGACTCCTTGGAATCAGGAGGACCTGAGTTCAAATTCAGCCTAAGACACTTAAAAGGTTACCTAGCTGTGTGACCTTGGGCAAGTCACTTAACCACACTGTCTTGCCAAAAAACGTGATATTGGCCAGATAGAAAGTGAAATTAATCAAAGAAAAATTAGAAAAGGAAACAGAAAGGCTAACTGAAGAAAAGAAAAACCTTAAATGGAAATAAATGACTGTAAGACACCAAGATTCTGTCAAACAAAAACAAAAGACTCAAAAAATAGAGGAAAATATAAAGTATTTATTAGGAAAATAACTCCCAAGGAATATTGAAACCAAATTTCAGGATTCTAAGCTAAAGGAGAAAAACACAACAAGCAGCCAAAAAAGAAGCAATTTAAATACCAGGAAACCAGTCAGGATTATATAGGACTTATTGACTTCAACATTAAAGGACCAGAGGGGATTCAATATGATATCCCAGAGGTCAAAGGAGCTTGGATTACAACCAAGAATCAAAAATCCTGCAAAATTAAGCATATCCTTTCAAGGGAAAAGATGGATTTTTCAACAAAATAGGACTTTCAAACTTTCCAGATAAAAAGACCAGAATAGGACAGAAAATTTGATCTTCAGATACAAGATTCAAGAGATGCAAAAAAAAGGTAAATGGAAGTAGGGGGAGGGGATGGAGGAAAATGTTAGTTAATTCTTGATAGCTATTTTTCTCTTAGGACAATTGAAAGAAACATTTATGTGTTTGTTTATTTTTCTAGTTACATGTTCTGAAAGTTTTTCAACTTTCATCCACTTGCATATTTTTAAGTTATACAATTTTCTACTACCCTCCCTTTTCACTCTCCTCCCTTCAGTAGAGAACAGTCTAATAAAATTTAAAGATTGCTTTCATTTGTGTTTAACATGTTTACATATTAGTCATTTTGTGTATGAGGAGTTAGAACTAAGGGAAAAGAAAGAAAGTCATGGGATGGGAAGGAAAAAAACAAGATTTTTAAAAATGAACATTGCATCCATTCAGATACTGTGGGGGTTTTTTGTGTTTGTTTTATTTTGTCTTGTTTTCCTCTGGTCTCCCATAGTTTACATGGATTTCTGAAATGTTGAAAGGAACTATATCCATCACAGTTGGTCAGCTCACAATAATGTTGTTAATGTGTGCAGTGTTCTCTTGGTTCTGCTCCCATCTCTCAGCATCAGTTCATGTAATTTTTTTCCATGTTTCTCTAAAGTGAAAGGAACAAATATAGACAGAGTATAGGTATAAATTTGCTGTGATGTAGTGATCAAACTTTCAGTTCTAGAGAATTATATTTCTATTGTGTCAGTGGCAGGGAGGGAATTTGAAAAGAGGGTGAGGGCATATATTGACTGTGATGTTATCAGACTTTTAGCTCTTGAAGATTGTATTTATATTGGCACACTTGTAGGCATTATCTTGAAAAAAAGGATGTGAGTTTAAATTGATTTTGTTGTAAGTATACTTATGACTCTTGAGAAATGTACTTCTCTCCAGACAGTTGAAAGGAATATACTTTGACAGAGGGTATTGGTATAATATAGGTATAAAACAACTAAGTCTTAAAAATGAGGATAAAAAATACCACATGATGAGGCACAATGAACCTATTAGAGTAAAGAGAAAGAAGAGAGAGTATGAGTACTGAATAAATTTTGCTCTCAATAGATTCAGTTCAATGAGGGAATAACATACATTTCTAAATGGGTTTAGAAATTTATCCTACCCTACCCGAAAGTAGAGAGGAAAAGAAAGAAAGGAAAAGGTAAGATTGATAAAAGGGAAGGGATAAGTAAAAAGTAATAGTAAAAACAAAGTAACCTAAAGGGGGAAAAGGAGAAGAAAAGGGAAAAAAGGGTGATAGAAGGGGGGCCATATTGAGAAATGAGGCAGTTAGAAGCAAAGCATTGGTGAGGAGGGATAAGGGGAAAGGAGAGAGAAAAGTACAAAGATGAGGAAGGTAGAATGGTGGGAAATATAGAATTAGTAATCTTTGAATGTGAATGGGATGAACTCTCCCACAAAACAGAAGCAGAGAGCAAAGAAGATTGAAAATCAGAATTCTACAATATTCTTTTTTACAAAGAACACATTTGAAGCAAAGAGATACACACAGGGCAAAGGTAAAAAGACTGGAGCAGAATATATTACACTTCAGCTGAAATTAAACAAAACAGAGGTAGGAATCCTTATTACCAAACAAAGCAAAAGCAAGTATAGATCTAATTAAAAGGGATAAGAAAAGAGAAAGACATTGTAAAGCTAAGGTTAACTAATAGATGTATGTGTGAAATTTTGTGAAATACTCCTTGTCCTTGTGATGGTTGAGCAAACTACAGTATAGGAATGTTATGGAATAATATTATTCTGTAAGAAATTATGAGCAGGGGAGGCTAGGTGGTGCAGTGAATAAAGCACTGGCCCTGGAGTCAGGAGTACCTGGATTCAAATCTGGTCTCAGACACATAATAATTACCTAGCTGTGTGGCCTTGGGCAAGACACTTAACCCCATTGCCTTGCAAAAAACCTAAAAAAAAATAAAAAAAAAGAAATTATGAGCAATCATATACTTATCTCAATAGATGCAGAAAAAGTTTTTGATAAACTACAACATATATTCTTATTAAAAATACTAGGAAATTTTAGGAATAAATGGAGTTTTCCTTAAAATAATAGATAGTATCTATCTAAAACCCATCAACAAATATTATATTTAATGGAATTAAACTCAGAGCATTTCCAGTAAAATCAGTAATGAAACAGGGATGCCTATTATCATCATTATTATTCAATACAGTATTAAAAATCTAGCTGCAGCAATAAGAAAAGAAAAGAAAAAAGGAATTCAAGGAATCATAATTGGCAGTAAGGAAGCAAAGCTTTCACTCTTTGCAGATGATATGATGGTATACTTAGAGAATCCAAGAAAATAATCTAAAAACTTGAAACATTTTGCAAATTCAGCGAAGTAGTAGGATATAAAATAAACCCACATTGATCAATAACATTTCTATATATGATCAAAGCCCAAGAGCAAGAGATAGAAAGAGAAATATCATTTAAAGTTAACTATAGACAACATTAAATTCTTGGAAATCAACCTCCCAAGACAAATCCAGAAGCTGTATGAACACAATTAAAAAGCACTTCCCACTCAAATAACAGGAAAAAATGTTAAATGCTCATGGTGAGAGTGAGCAAATATAATAAAATCAACAATTCCACCCAGATTAAATTACTTATTCAGTGCCATACCAATCAAACTACCAAATAACAACTTTACTAAACTAGGAAAAAAAGTAACAAAATTCCTCTGGAGCAACAAAGAGTCAAGGATAGCAAGGGAACTGATGAAAAAATGTAAAGGAAGATGATCTAGCTCTACTAGATCATCTAATAACTAAAACTATATCTAAGGCTAAAACTATAAAGTGGCAGTCATCAGAACTTCCTGGTACTGGTTATGAAATAGAATGATGGATCAATAATAGGACAGGTTAAAAAAAAACCATAGTAAATGACTACGGCAGTCTACTATTTGACAAACCCAAAGCCATCAGCTTCTGGGATAAGAACTCACTATTTGACAAACATTGTTGGGAAAAACTGGAAAATAGTCTGGCAAAAACTAGGCATAGACCTACATCTCACACTCTATAGTGAAATAAGGTCAAAATGGGTACAGGATTTAGACATAAAGGGTGATACCATATTTGAATTAATAGACCAAGAAATTCTATCACATCTATGGAAGGGGGATTACATTTATGAGCAACAAGAAGTAGAGTACATTATAAACTGCAAAATGAATGACTAAAAACTAAAGTTTTTGCACTAATAATATCAATGCTGCCAAAATTAGAAGGAAAACAGAAAGCTGGGAAGCAATCTTCACAACTAGGAGTTCTGATAAAGGTCTCATTTATAAAATATATAGAGAACTGCATCAAATTTATAAGGTTACAAGCCATTCCCCAACTGATAAATGGTCAAAGGATATGAATAGACAGTTTTCAAATGAAGAAATTAAAGCTATATAACTATATCTATATCTATAGATATATATAAATAATCATTTGAAAAAATGCTCCAAATTATTAGTGATTTACAGAAATGCAAATTAAAACAACAATGCGGCATCACCTCAAACCTATCAGATTGGCCAAGATGAGAAAAAGGGAAAATGATCGATGTTGGAGAGGTTGTGGGAGAATTGGGACATTGATGCATTGCTGATGGAGTTGTGAACAGATCCAACTTTTCTGGAGAACAATATGGAACTATACCCAAAGAACAATAAAACTGTTCATACCCTTTGACCCAGCAATTCCAATTCTAGATCTATATCCAGAAGAAATCATAAAAATGTATGGAAAAAAAGTCCCACATACTCCAAAATATTCATAGCAGCTCGTTTTGTAATGGCAAAGAATTGGAAATTGAGGGAATGCCCATCAATGGGAAATGGCTAAGCAAATTATATGGCATATGAATACTAAGGAATATTACTGTTCTATAAGAAACCATAAATGGTCAGACTCTAGAGAAGCATGAAATGACTTACAGGATCTGATTCTGAGTGAAGGGAGCAGAACCGAAAGAACAATGTACTCATTAGCAGCAACATTGTGAGATTCCATCAACCTTGATGGAAGCAGATCCTCTTAGCAGTTCAGAGGGCTAGGACAATCATATTAGACCAACTATGGATGATGTTATCCCCATTCAGAGAAAGAAAAACAAAATGAAACAAAACAAAAAACCAATCCCTCAGAATTTATCTAATACTATTTCTTTGCCTTTATCCTAAATCCTCATACCAAAGTTGACTAATCTACAAACATGTTTATCAAAAATATGTATGTACAATGCTAACTTGACTGTTTGCTGCTGAGGGGAAGGGGATGGGCAAGGATGGTAGAAGCAAATTTTGTAACTTAAATATTTATTTGTGCACATGAATGAAAAAAATCAATCAACTGATTTATTGATTAAAAAAAAAGAAATCATGAGCAGCTTGATTTCAGAAAAACCTGGAATGATTTGTATGAACTGATGTAGAGTAAAATGAGTGGAACCAGGAGAATATTGTACACATTAACACCAACTTTGTGAGATGATCAACTATGATGAAAGCAACCTCTCAGCAATTCAATTACCAAGGATAAACCTGAGAGACCTGTTAAGGAAAGGAAATTATGGATTCTGAATGCAGAGCAAAACATGCTATGTTCACTTTTGAAAATTTCTTTGATATTTTATCTTTTATTTCTTTTTTGCCCTAGTTCTAATTCTTTCTTCACAATGTGACTAATATGGAAATATATTAAAAATTAATTTGTTTACTGCCATGAGAAGGGGAAAGGGAAGGGAGGATGGTAGAAAAATGTGGAACTCAAAATCCTTTTGGATGAATGTTGAAAACCATCTTTGCATGCAAATGGAAATTAATTTTAAAAACACACACACACAACCATCTTAGAAAACAGATCAAGGAAAGATAATAGAATTATTGAACTCTATAAAATTGAGAAAAATGATTATTTTCTATCATATTAATAACTTATCATTAATTAGGATCCAGCTTTTTATTTCCTCATTCAAAGACCATCCCCTGTTATTCAATCAGCCAGTTTCTGAAGGACAAGGTTAATTGGCCTAATTTTCTGGGTCTTGAGTATGATCCCACCCAACTAGGGAGACTTTATTTCAGTTGAACTGTAAAACAGAATCTAATCTAAGTAAATTCCTGCCCTGAGAAAATAAAGTGTGCCTTTGCACCATTCTATTGAAATGTAGAGTAACCCAGCTAATGAAGGAGAAAACCAAGCAAGAAGGGGGTATGAAAGATGTATTCCCTTATCCAGATTGCTAAAGGAGACTGAGTCTTATGATCAAGTCATATTGTCCACCAGTCAGAGTTGATTTCTATATTAGGGGCATGCTCTTTTGAAAAATTGGTAAGGCATTTAGTACTTCCATTACACATCTTTGGTTACTCAAACTACTGACTACTATTTGCTCACCTAATTAATAAACTAATTCATTACTTAGAAATTCTGTTTTGTGGTTCTTCATTTGTCTCAAAGTCATGAGCAAAAAAAAATCTAGATTTATACTTCAAAATTTTTAAAAATTGTCCTGAAGTTATAGAACTAGGTTAAATAGAAATTGAAAAACTTCCATCAGTGTTTGCTTGAAGGAGATCCCAGAAGAAAAATCACAGGAACATTATGTGCAAGTTTCAAAACTTTCAGATTAAAAAGAAAATATCTCAAGCAATGAAAAGGAAAAATTCAAAAACTGACCCATAATGATATTAGTACAAATTTTGGCATATCCCACATTAGAAGATATAAGGATATGGGATATGATATTCCAAAGAACAAAAGAGTGAATTTGCAACCAAGAATAACCGAATTAGCAAGACTGAGTGTAATCCTATGAGGGAAATTATGGATATTTAATGATTTAAAGGACTTCAGACATTCTTGAGGAAAACACCAGAACTGAACAGAAAATCTGATTTTCAACTACAAGAATCAGGAGACACAGCAGAAAATAAACATGAAAGACTATTCATTAGGGATTTAATAAGGTTAGAGTGTTTTCTGCTTTCTTATATGGGAAAATGATATCTGTAATTCTTTTATTTTTTTAGATTTTTCAAGGCAATGGGGTTAAGTGGCTTGCCCAAGGCCACACAGCTAGGTAATTATTATTAAGTGTCTGAGGTCAGATTTGAACCCAGGTACTCCTGACTCCAAGGCCAGTGCTCTATCCACTGCGCCACCTAGCCACCCCTTTCTGTAATTCTTAAGATATTATAGTTATTAGTCTAGTTAGAAAGAGGATACAAAGATAGATGGCTTGGATTGAACCTAATTATAATGGTATGATCCTAAAAAATAAAGTTGGATAGAAAATGTAAAAATAGAGCAAATTATCTCATTCAAAAGAACTTATATAGTAGACGGAGGATAAAATGGAGGGCAAGTGATTCTCATTGGAATTGGACTAAAGAGAGAATAACACTGTCTTTTTATCTTACAGAGAAATAAGAGGGCATGGGGATAGGATAATGGAAAGAGCTTCTTAGAAGGATGTGCAGATTAGGTAGGCAATGTTCAAAAGTAAATTAGACTTCTGAAGAGTCTATGGATATGAGAGAGAGAGAGAGAGAGAGAGAGAGAGAGAGAGAGAGAGAGAGAGAGAGAGAAGGATCAATAGTGGGGGGGAATAGAATGGAAGGAAATGCACAATTAATAGTTATAGCTTTCAGTGTGAATGGGATGTACTCACCTACAAAAACTGAAGTACATAGCAAAACGAATTGAAATCCAAAACCTAACAATAAGTTGTTTATAAGAAACATATCTAAAAATGAAAGTCATGCATAGAATAAAAATAAAAATAAAGATCTGGGGTAGAATTTCTTGTGCTTTAGCTGTTGCAAAAAAATGAGGAGTAGTAGACATGATCCCAGAAAAGGTTAAAGTTAAAGTATATTTAAGGGAGATAAGTAGGGAAACTACATTATGTTAAAAGGTCCAATAGATAATAAAATATTATAAATGCTAAACATACACACACAGTCAATTTATAAAGGGAAAAGTAAATGAATTACAAGTGAAAATAGTCTGTAAATCCTAATAGTGAGGAACTTCAACTTTCCCCACTCAGAATTAGATAAAATTAATAAAAATGAAACAAATAAGAAAGAAGTCAAGAGGATGGATAGAATCATGTATAAGCAAGATATAATAGACATCTGGAGAGAACTGAATGGTAACAGAAAAGAACATATCCTTTGCTCTGTGGTGAATGACACCTTTACAAAAAATGTCCATATAACACAGCATGAAAAAGCAGAAATAGCAAATGTATTCTTTTTATTTCAGAATACTATAAAATAACATGTAACAAAGCACCATGAAAAATTAAAAACTAATTGGAGATAATAACCTAATTTTGAAGAATGGGTAAAAAATAAGTCAAAGAAACAATAAATAATTTTATTAATGTGAATGATAATAATGAGACAAGATGCCAAACTTATGGGATACAGCAAAAGTGATAATCAGAGGGAAATTTATATCTTTAAATTCTTACATTAATAAAGTAGTAGAAAGATAAAATCAATGAATTGGATATGCAATTTAAAAATAGCAAATAAAAGATTCTCAATTAAATACCCAATCAGCAATCCTGAAAATCAAAGGTAAGCTTAAAAAAACTGAATACAAGAAAACCATGGAATTAATAAATAAAATGATTAGCTTGTCTTATGAAAAAAATAGTTGATAAACCATTCATTAATAAAGTATTTTTTTTAGTTTTTGCTAGGCAATGGGGTTAAGTGGTTTGCCCTAGGCCACACAGCTAGGTAATTATTAAGTGTCTGAGGCTGCATTTGAATTCAGGTACTCCTGACTCCAGGGCCAGTGCTCTATCCACTGTGCCACCTAGCTGCCCCTTTAAAAGAGAAGAAAACCAAATCTCTAGAATCAAAAATATACCATTAATGATGATGATGATGATGAAATTAAAGCAATTATTAGGGCTTATTTTGCTCAATTTCATCCCAATAAATTTAGCACTCTAACTGAAATGCAAGAATACTTACAAAAATATAAACTGCCAAGATTAACAGAACAGAAAAAAATAGAATATCTAAATAATCCTATTTTTTTTAAAAAAAGAAATTGTATAGACCATAAATGAACTTCCCAAGAAGAAAAGCATCAGGACCAGATGGATTTACAAGTTAATTCTATCGATAAACTACTTCTAAATATTAAATAGATTACTTTGAATAATGGGCAAAGGAGTTCAACAAACTCCATTTATGTAACACATATGATTCTGAAACCTTAATCAAGAAGAATAAAATGAAAGAAAGAAAATTATAAACCAATTTCACTAATGAATATTGATGCAAATATTCTAAATAAAATACTAGCTAGATTATGGGAAGATGTCACAAAGTTTATATATTGTGATAAAAACTAATAAAGACAAAATAATTTATATTAATAATAAAAGTAACAAAAATCATGATTATATCAATAGAATCAGAAAAGCTTTTGACAAATTATCACACTCATTCCTATTTTAAAAAAACACCCTGAAATCATAGGTAAAAATGTATTTTTTCTTAAAATGATAAGATGAATCTACCTAAAACCATCAGCAAGCATTATCTGTAATGAGAATAAGCTGGAAGCCTTTCAAATAAGATCAAGAGTAAAGGGGAAGGGGGCAGAGCCAAGATAACTGCAAGAGAAGAGCCTCTTTCAGGTGTTCTCTTCAAAATATTTCAAAAACCTTAAAATTATAACTCTGAAATTTCAAGAGACAGATCCCACAGAAAAATCCAGTGAGGCAATTCTCCAGCCCAAGATAACCTGGAAAAATGGTGGAAATACTCTGTTCCATGGGGTTGGAAAGGTGGCACCGAGCTGGAGCAAAGAAACTTCAGCCTCCCTGGAACAGCCCCGGGGTGCCTGGGAGTGCTGGCTCCCTCTAGCAGAAGCAGGTTCCTGACCTGCACCCTAGGGAGCACCAAGCACAACTTGGAAGATCAGCAGGAAGACCTCTGCCACAATGAGTTCAAAGCCCAGGCCCTCAGCATGGTCACAGCACTCAGTGTGGCTATTGCAGCCTAGATCCAGAAAACCATAGCAGACCCATGGAGTTGCCCCCCAGGAACCTCTAGGCAGCTGTGCTCTGAGGGCTCAGTCCATCGAAGGTAAGAGAGTGGAGGGAGACTGCTGAGATCTCTCCTCTAACCCTAGAACAGGACTCTGGGGCTGTGACCATATTCAAATCCTGGTCTCAATGTATGCTCTCCATAGAGCAAGGACCCCTACACACACACACACACACACACACACACACACACACACACACACACAGCCCTGTGGCAGAGGGGTGAGCTTGTGGTCATTTACAGACCAGGAAAGCAGTCGGAGACTCACATACTGAGGTCCTTGGGGGGATCCCAATAATTCTCAAAAGCTCAGGAAGCACCCCCCAAACAGGCGAAGGCTGGGGAAATGAGTAAACAGGGAAAAAAAGGAACCTGACCATAGACCTTGGTCCCATGGATGAAGAAAATACTCAATCTGAAGATGAGAAAGTCCAAGCTTCTGCATCTAAAGACTCCAAGAAATATAGAAAGGCTCAGGCTATGATAGGGCTCAAAAAAGATTTTGAAAATCAAGTAAGGGAGAAAGAAAAAATTGGGAAAAGAAATGAGAGAGATATAGAAAAAACATGAAAACAAAGTCAGCAGCTTAGTCAAGGAGATCTAAAAACAATGCTGAAGAAAATAACATGTTAAAAACCAGCTTAGGTCAAATGGATAAAACAGTTCAAAAAGTTATTGAGGAGAAGAATGCTTTAAAAAGCAGAACTGGCCAAATGGAAAAGGAGACAAGAAAGCTCTCTGAAGAAAGCAACTCCTTTAGATGTAGAATGGACTAATGGAAGCTGATGACTTTGCAAGAAATCAAGACACAATAGTTCAAGACCAAAAGAATTAAAAATTAGAAGAAAATGTGAAATATCTCATTGAAAAAAACAACTAATCTAGGGGTGCAGCTAGGTGGTGCAGTGGACAGAGCACCAGCCCTGGAGTCAGGTGTACCTGAGTTAAAATCCGGTCTCAGACACTTAATTGGGATACCTGAAAATCATGATCAGGAAAAGAGCCTTGACCTCATTTTTAAAGAATTTCTACAGGAAAATTGCCCTGGTATCCTAGAGACAGAGGGCAAAACAGAAATTGAGAGAATCCACCTATTTTCCCCGAAAGAGAACCCAAAACAAAACAAAACAAAAAAAAAAACCCAGGAATATTATAGTCCAATTCCAGTATTCCCAAATCAAAGAGGAAATATTACAAGCAGCCAGGACATAATTCAAATATCATGGAGATGCAGTCAGGATCACACAGGACTTAGCAGTATCTACATTAAGGGCTCATAGGACTTGGAATATAATATTCTGAAAAGCAAAAGAGCTTGGAATGGAACTGAGAATCAACTACCTAGAATAACTGAACATCCTCTTCCAGGGGAAAAGACGAACTTTCAATGAAACAGGGGAATTTCCAATGTTCCTGCTGCAATGACTAGAGCTGAACAGAAAGTTTAACTTTCAAATACAGGACTCAGGTGAAACATAGAGAGTGGAGGAGAAGGGTAAATTATGAGGGACTTAATAATGATGAACTGTATGCATTCCTGCATAGAAACATGATACTTATAATACTCATATGAACCTTCTCATTTAATAGAGCAGGTAGAAGGAGCTTTTATAGATGAAGCACAGGAGAGAGCTGAATATAAAGATATAATATATTGTGAAAATGGAATCAGTGGGTGAAAGGGAAATGTACTGAGAGTAAGAGAAAGGAGAGGTAGTTTAGTCTAAGATATTTAATGTAGCTTTTACAATGGTATGGAAGGGGGGGGGGAAGGCAAGGGGGAATGAGAGAGCCTTCATTCTCATCAGAAATGGCTCAGTGAGGAAACAGCATACACACTCAATAGGGTATAGACATCTAGAAGATAAAGGAGAGAAGGGGATGGGGGAGGGGGATGCAGGTGATGGAAGAGAGGATAGATCATGGGAAAGGATAGTCAAATACAACACATTTTATTTTTTTTAAATTTTTGCAAGGTGCTGGGATTGGGTGGTCTGTCTGGGCCACAGGACTGGGTGGTTGCTGGGTCTCTGGGGTGGGATGTGGACTTGGGCCCTCTGTCCAATGCGCCACTCAGCTGCCTTACAGCACATTTTTGAAGAGGGACATAGTGAAAGGAGATAGAAAATATAATAAATGGTAGTGGGGAGGAATGGATGGAGAGAATTACAATCAGCAACAGCAACTGTGGAAAAATATGGAAGTAACTTCTCTGATGGACTTATGAAAAAGAATTTGATCCACCCAAGACAGAGCTGATGGTATCAGAACACAGACTGAACCCTTTTTTTCTCTTTCTTTTACTTTATTTCTCATGAGGTTGTACATTTTTTTGGAGAAGGGGTATTATGGTTACTCTTAAACAAGAACTTTTAGCAATGTGTAAATAAATTAAAGAAAAATGTTTAAAAATTTTTAAAAAGAGTAAAGGGAAGTAGCTTGGTGGACAGTAAATAGAGACCCAGCCCAGAAATCAGGAGGATCTCGGTTTAAATCTGATACCAGACACTTGATTCTATTTAACTGTGTGACCTTGGACAAGTCACTTAACTACATTGTCCACAAAAACAGAATAACGTAAGGATGATTATCACCACTTTTATCCAATATTGTGCTAGCAATAGCAATAAAAGAAGAAAAAGAATGGACAATGAGGAAATAAAAGTTTCTCTTTTTGCAGATAATATGGTGATATACTTAGAAATTCTAGAGAGTCAATTAAAAATTGGTTAAAACAAGTAATAGTTTTAGCAAAGAAATGGGATATAAAATAAATCCATGTAAATCAATAGCATTTTTAAATGTTGCCAACAAAGTCCTTCAAAAAGATATTAAGAGATGCTTCATTTATAAAAATACAGACATGTTAGAGCATACTTGCCAAGACAAACTCAGAAATTATATGAACAAAATTGTAAAATTTTTTAATACCAAATAGTCAGATTTAAATAATTGAAGAAATATTAATTCTTCATGGGATAGCTGAACCAATATAATAAAAATGACAATTCTACCTAAAATAATTTGCTTCTATACTGCCATCTAAATTAAACTAGCAAAAATTACTTTTGAAATTTTGAAATTAAACTAGTAAAAAAAAAATTGTAGAGCTAGAAAAAATAATAAAAAAATTTTTGGAAGAGCAAGAGGTAAAAAAAATCAAAGGAATGTGAAAAATGTGAAGGAAGAAAGTCTAGTAGTCTTAGATTTTAAAATGTACTATAAGGGGTCATTATCAAACTATCTGGATCAGTGGGATATAGTAGCTAAACAACAAATTCAATAGTAAAAGACTTTGTGTTTGATAAACACAAAAATCTAAGCTTTGCGGATGAAAACATCATTTATTTTAAAAAAAGAAATTGCTAAGAAAACTGGAAAGCAGTCTCACAGAAATTAGATATAGACCAATATCTAACACTACTTAACAAGATGGGGTCAAAAAGGACACATGACTTAGACATAAAGGGAGTTATCAGAAGTAAATTAGAAGGGGCAGTAGATGGCACAGTGGATAGAGCATTGGCCCTGGAGTCAGGAAAATCTGAGATCAAATTAGGGGGACCTGAGTTCAAATGTGACAGACACTTAATTCTTACTTAGCTATGTGACCTTGGGCAAGTCATTTAACTCCATTGTTTTGCAAAAAAAAAGAAACCAAGAAAAAGAAGTAAATTAGAGGAATATGGAATATATTACCTATCAGGCCTATGGTCAAAAGAACAACCTATTTGAGATATAAATTGGATAATTTTGATTAAATAACAAAAGCTTATACAAGTAAAATCAAAAAGGTGAAGATCAAAATGAAAGCAAAAAAATGTGCAAAACTATTTATAACTAAAAAATCCTCATATCTCAAATATACTGAGACTGAGTCAAATTGATAAGCGTATGATAAATTGATAAATGGTGAAAGGATATGAAAAGGTAAGAGAAGTTAAAACTATATATAATCATATGAAACATTCTCTAAATTATTGTTGATTAGAGAAATATAAATTAAAAGAACTCTAAGGTATCACTTCACACCTATCATATTAGTCAAAATTATAGAAGAGGAAAATGATAAATGCTTGAGAGGATACAGAAAAATTGGAACACTACTACACTGTTGGTGGAATTGTGAAATGACCCAGCTGTTTTGGAGAACAATCTGGAATTATGACCAAAGAGTTATGAAATTGACCTAGCAGTAATACTATTCAGTCTGTTTCCCAAGGTGAGTTGGGAAAAAGAAAAAGAACCAATATGTTCTAAAATATTTATAGTAGCTCTCTTTGTGGAGGTATTGAATTGGACATTGAGGGAGTCCTTATCAACTGGGAAATGATTAAATAAGGTGTGGCATATGATTGTATTTGGAAAACTACTATACTATAAGATATGATAAGCAGATTCGTTTTAGAAATACATGGAAAGAAATATGCAATAATGTAGAGTGAAATAAGTAGATCCAATATAATGTATACAGTTATAGCAATATTGTTCAAAGATTAACTGTGAATGGTTAAATACTCTGAGTAATATGATCATTCAAATCAACTACAAATGATTCGTGAAGGACAATGCACCTCCAGAAACAAAAAGAACTAATGTGCGCAAATGGAAGATTGCATTATATAGTTCTATATGCATATACATTCATATTATATATCTGTACATTTGTATTCATTTGTGTGTATACACACAAAAATATTTGGCCTTTCTAATACAGAATTGGGAAGTAGGGAGGGAGATAATTCAAAATTCAGCAAAAAGAATAGTAAACAAATAAATGAAAGAATGAGTTAATGACTATAAAGAAAAAGAATCACTGATCTAAATGCTCTTTCACAAGAGCAATAAAAAATCAAGAATTCAGAGAAATGTGAGACTTGGATAAACTGATAGAGAATGGATTTTTTAAAAAGTGAATAATATATTCAGTGAAGAAAACCATGTAAATCAAAACCATATTAAAATATATCCATATGCATATTAATTGTGATTACTGATCTTGGTCTAAGAAAACAGATGAAATTTAATTCTCTCCTCTGATTAGAGAAGTAAAGTAATGTGAGTAAAATATATTGCATAGTCTCTCAGATGGCTTTAACTGTTTTTTTCTTTGATATATGGAAGGATTCAATGGGATATAAGATATATATATATATATATATATATATATATATATATATTGAGAAAATATTGTGAGGCAAAAAATAAAAAAAATCCAAAAATGTTTGAATATGGTGAGTAGCAATTCTCCACTTAGGATAATAAGAAAAATAATTAGAAAATGTCCATAGCAGGAGTGATTGAGATTTAATTTAGGTTCAATAGAAGTCAGGAAAAGCATGATTATAAATTAAAACTCTCTTTTCAAATCCCACAAGAATGGGACATGATGTGTACCACTGGAAACTGAACCCAAAGCACTGGTGACATGCTTCTAGACCTTTCAATATTTCCTGGGCAGAAGTTCAGGACTTGGGTTTGTCCATCTGTTTTCCATCACTCTTGACATGTAACTAGATCATATCCATTTCTCATCATACATTCTTAGATATTTTAATATCTATGTGTATATACATATATATGTATATATATATGACAAAAATTTTTATGTGCAATCTTGATTTAAATCACAGGTCTGGTTAAGATAATTATTAGAGATTCCTCTGATTTTGAATTGCAGATAAAACACTTTAAAAGTTGAATAATGTGATCACATTTTAATGTAAAACTGAGCATAAATATGTAATTAGAGGGTCTGGAAACTAAATACTTAAAAGTATGCATGTATTCATACTTTATGTAGTAGAATTTCATTATTCCTTTTCTAATTCCATCACATTAAATGTCATTAATTTTGTACTACATAAGGAGAAAATTATAATTATGACAAGCTTAACTTTGAAATGTTGACAGTAACAGAGCAAGCATAATATAAATATATTATGTTTTTAAAGTCATACCTTATTACCAAAAATTATAATTGAAGAGAAATGAATAAGTGCCAATCCTAGGCAAATCACTTAAACATTTATGTCTTTTAGTTTCCTCATTGATAAAAAGGAGAATAATTCTAGTATCTGTCTCACAGGTTTGTAATAAGTATCAATTTGGTTAACATATGTACACTGCTTTGTACACCTAAAGGAAGCATTTAAATTCTAGCTATTATTATTATTATCATTTTCAATCTCTACCAAAAATTTTTCTATGATAAAAACTATACACAAATTGAGAATACCAATGAAGGAATGATATTACACTTTGACAAATTCCATTCTACAGCAGAACACAATATTTACAGTTATATAATTGCCTAAAACTTACAAAAATATGTAAATTCTACAATGCTTATTGGGTTGTTGACAGCAAATTTTTTTTAAACAAAATATCAGGCTACTATGACCTACACTGTGTTAAGTACTTTATAAATTTGATCTATAAATTTGATTAATACCATTTGATTCTCACAACTACTCTGGGAGTTTTTATCCTCATTTTATAATTGAGGAAACTGAGACAGACAGAGTTTAGTTCCCAGAGTCACACAACTAGTCAGTGTTTGAGGTCAAATTTGCAATCAGGTCTTCCTTAATCCAGGTCCAGTATTTTATCTACTTTGCCACCAAATCTGCTTCATTAATGGTTATTATTTTTAAATTTTATTTATTTAATTATTTTCATCCATTTGTACATGCATATTTCCAAGTTACAAAATTTCCCTCCACCCTCCCTTCCCACCCCCTCCTTTCAGCAGGGAATAAGTTTAGCATTTTACATACATATTTTGTTAAACATATTTACAAATTAGTAATTTTAGCATTAGGAATTAGGATTAAGGGGAATAGCATGAGATAATTTTTATAAAGTGTTCAGCAGATTTGGAAGGATTGGGTTTTTTTTTATGTATGTGTTTTGTTTTGTTTTGTTTTTCTTCCTCTGGTTGGGAATAATATAGTCTATAACCCGTCATATAAAGTTGTCCTAGCTCTCTGGACTGTGGAGAGGAGTTGCTCCAATCAAGGTTGTTCATCTCATAATGGTGTTGATGTGTACATAGTTCTCTTGGCCCCTTTCACTCAGCATCAAATCCTGTAAGTCATTCCATGCTTCTCCAGAATCTGGCCATTTATGGTTTCTTACAGAGCAATAATATTACATAATATTCATGGACCATAACTTGTTTAGCCATTCCCCAATTGATGGGCATCCCCTCAATTTCCAATTCTTTGCCACTACAAAAAAAAGCTTCCATGAATATTTTGGAACATGTAGGACTTTTCCCAATTTTTAACAATTTCTTTTGGATATGTAGTCCTAGAATTGGAATTGCTGGGTCAAAGGTATGAACAGTTTTATTGCCCTTTGGGCATGGTTCCAAATTACTCTCCAGAAAAGTTAAAACCATTCACAACTCCACCAGCAATGCATCAATGATCCAGTCCTTCCACAACATTGATCATCTTCCCTTTTTCTCATCTGGACTAATCTAATAGCTGTGAGATCATACCTCATGGTTGTTTTAATTTGTGTTTCTCTGATCAATAGTGATTAGGAGCATTTTCAATATGAATATATATATATATATATATACATACATATATATATATATAATACAGATATATATATGAGAGAGAGCTTTAATTTCTTCATTTGAAAATATCTGTTCATATACGTCGATCATTTATCAGTTGGGGAATGACTTCTGATCTTATAAAGTTGATGTAATTTTCTATATATTTTAAAATTAGACCTTTATCAGAACTCCTGGCTGTGAAGATTGTTTCCCAGCTTTCTGATTTTCTTCTAATTTTGGAAGAATTGATCCTATTAGTGAAAAACTTTTTAATTTAATATAATCAAAATCATTCATTTTGTAGTTTATAATTTGCTATAATTCTTGTTTAGTCATAAATTTATACCTTTTCCATAGATCAGACAGATTATCTTTTGGTCTGTTTTATCTATAGTATTGCTCTTTATGTCTAAATCCTTTACCCGTTTTGACCTCATTTTAGTAGAGTGTGAGACATGGATCTATCTATGCCTTGTTTTTGCCTTATTATTTTCCAGTTTTCCCAACAATTTTTGTCAAATAGTGAGTTCTTATCTCAGAAGTTTATGTCTTTGGGTTTGTCAAATAGTAGATTGCTGAAGTCATTTACTGCAGTTTCTTTTGAACCCATCCTAGCGCACTGATCCATTACTCTATTTCTTTTTTTTTTTAGGTTTTTTTTTTTATTTTTTTTTTTTTTGCAAGGCAAATGGGGTTAAGTGGCTTGCCCAAGGCCACACAACTAGGTAATTATTAAGTGTCTGAGACCGAATTTGAACCCAGGTACTCCTGACTCCAAGGCCGGTGCTTTATCCACTACGCCACCTAGCCGCCCCCATTACTCTATTTCTTAACCAGCACTAGGCAGTTTTGATGATTGCTGCCTTATAGTATAGTTTTGGATCTGGTAGAGCTAGACCACCTCCCTTTACGTTTTTGTTTCCATCAGTTCCCCTACTACTCTTGCCCTTTTGTTGCTCCAGAATTTTGTTACTATTTTTTTCTCTAGCTCAGTAAAGTAGTTATTTGATAGTTTGATGGGTATGGCACTGGATAAGTATTTTAATTTGGGTAGAATTGTTATTTTTATTAATTAGTTTGACCTATCCATGAACATTTGACATTTTTCAAATTATTTAGATCTTGACTTTATTTGGGTGAGGAGAGCTTTATAATTGTGCTCCTACAGTTTCTAGGCTTGTCTTGGAAGGTAGATTCCCAAATATTTAATGTTGTCAACAGTTATTTTAAATGGAATTTCTCTTTCTATTTCTTGTTCTTGGACTTCGTTGTATATATATATATATATATATATATATATATATATATATATATATATGTTGATGATTTATGTGGGTTTATTTTATATCCTGTTACTTTGCTGAATTTGTTAATTGTTTCAAGGAGTTTTTTAGATGATTTTCTTGGGTTCTCTAGGTATACCATTATATCATCTGGAAAGAGTGAAAGTTTTGCTTTCTCATTACCAATTTTGATTCCTTTCTTTTTTCTTCTCTTATTGTTACTGCTAGCATTTCTAATACTATTTTGAATAGCAATAGTGATAAAGGGCATCCTAGTTTCACCCTGATTTTACTGGAAATACTCTGAGTTTATTCTCATTGAATATAATATTTGTTGATGGTTTTAGATAGATACTACTTATTATTTTAAGGAAAACTCCATTTATTCCTAAACTTTCTAATATTTTTAATAGGAATGGATGTTGTATTTTATCAGTCTTTTTCAGCATCTATTGAGATAATGATATGATTTCTGTTGGTTTTACTATTGATATGTTTAACTATGTTGAGTGTTTTCCTCATTGTGAACTACCTCTGCCTGCCTGGTATAAATTCAACCTTATCATGGGATATTATCCTGGTAATAACTTGCTGTAATCTCATTGCTAAAATTTTATTTAAGATTTTTGCATCAATGTTTATTAGGGAGATTCTTTATAATTTTCTTTGCTTGTTTTGGTTCTTCCTGGTTTAAATATCAGTACCATATTGTTGTCATAAAATGAATTTTGCAGAACTCCTTCCTCTCTTAATTTTTAAAATAGTTTTTGTTGCATAGGAATTAATTGTTCCTTAAATGCTTGGTAGAATTTATTTGTGGACCTGGAGACATTCTCTTAGGGAGTTTATTGATGGTTTCTTCAATTTCTTTATCTGAAATGGGGCTATTTAAATAATTTATTTCCCCTTCTGTTAATCTGGGCAGTTTGTATTTTTGTAAATATTCATCCATTTCACTCAAGTTGTCCAATTTATTGGTATACAGTTTGGCAAAGTATTTCTGACTTATTTCTTTGATTTCCTCTTCATTGGTGGTTAATTAAGCCTTTTCATTTTTGATACTGGTAATTTGATTATTTTCTTTCTTTTTTCTTTCTTTTTTCAGGTTTTTTTGCAAGGCAAACAGGGTTAAGTGGCTTGCCTAAGGCCACACAGCTAAGTAATTATTAAGTGTCTGAGACCGGATTTGAACCCAGGTACTCCTCACTCCAGGGCCAGTGCTTTATCCACTACACCAGGACCTAGCTGTTCCTTCTCTTTTTATTTTTTAAAAGATTTTATTTATTTTGAGTTTTTATATTTTTCTCATAAGCTTACTTCCCTCCCACTCCCATTTCTTTCTTTTTTTAAAAAAAAAATCAGATCAACAAGAGGTTTGTCTATTTTATTGGCTTTTTCATAAAACCAATTCTTAGTTTTATTTATGAGATCAATTTTTTTTGTTTTCCATTTTTATTAATCTCTCCCTTGATTTTCAGGAATTCTAATTTGGTTTTTAATTGGGGATGTTTAATTTGTTCTTTTTCCTAGCTTTTTTAGTTGCATACCCAGTTCATTGATGTCTTCTTTCTCTGTTTTATTCATAAAGGCATTTAGAGATTAAAAGTTTCCCCTCAAAACTGCCTTTGCTGCATCCCATAAATTTTGGTTTATGTCTCATTATTATCATTTTCTTGGATATAATTGTTTTTCATTTCTATTATTTGCTGTTTGATCCATTCATTATTTAAGATAAAGTTATTTAATTTCCAATTAGTTCTTGGTTTATCATTCCCTGACTCTTTATTACATGTATTTTTTATTGCACCATGATCTGAGAAGTGTGTATTTATTGTTTATGCCTTTCTGCATTAAATTTTAAGATTTCTGTACCCTAGTACATGGTCAATTTTGGTGAAAATGACATGTAGTGCCAAGAAAAGGACATATTATTTTCTATCCCCATTAAGTTTTCTCTAGAAGTCTATCATATCTAAGTTTTCTGAGATTTCATTTGCCTTCTTAACTTCCTTCTTGTTTATATTGTTGTTAGATTTATCTAGAGCTGAAAGAGGGAGATTGAGGTCTCCCATCATGAAAGTTTTGCTGTCTCTTTCTCCTTGTAATTCATTAGCTTTTCCTCTAGGAATCTGGATGCTATACTACTTAGGTGCACACATGGCTAGTAATGATATGGTTTCATTTTCAGTGGTGCCTTTTAAGATGTAGTTCCATTCCTTATCCCTTTCAATGAGATTAATTTTTGCTTTTACTTTGTCTGAGATTAGGATTGCTATGCCAGGTAAATAAAACAATTCAAATACAAAGGGAACACAATCGGATTAACACAGTACTTATCAGGCTCAAAAATGAAGGATTGGGAGAACCAGAAAAACAAATTTTGGATAGCTAAGGACCTGGGATTATAATCCAGAATATACTGCAAAATTCAGCATATACTGTCAGGAAAAAAGATGGATGTTCAATGAAACAGACGACTTCCAGAGGACTTCCAGAATGTCCTAATACAAAGACCATAACTGAATAGTGAATTCAATCACCAAATACATGACTAAAGAATTGCATTAAAAAAGATAAATGAAAAGGGGACTGAAAAAACAAAATTGTTTTAAACAAATGTTGGTCGACTATCTGTTGCGGTCCACTCTGGGCAGCCGGGTCTCAGTCTAATTCACACAACTCTTCAGGGAGCTCCACCGGACATGTCCTGCATGTTCAATAATGAAAGTCAGCCAGTGAGAGATAAGCAAGGAATTTATTGCAAGTATATGCTACATCTCTAACTCACATAGTTGAAATAAGGGTATATATATAAGCCTAGTCCCCTTGTATCAGCATTCCTCATCTCCAGGCCTATGAAAGTATAATGGGCATGCCACAAAAGGTCTATATCCTGGAAAAATGTGGAATCTTCAACAAGATAAAGATGAAAGGTAAAGAGATAAGTACCAGAACTCCTTCCTGGGACACTTGAACAAGATGAGGATGAAAGGCAGAGGGATAAGGACAAAAGGTCCTTCCTGAGAATATTCAACAAGATAAGGATGAAAGGCAGGAGAACAAAGAGAGACAAGGGCCAGAGCTCCTTCCTGAGTTCAGAGCACTCTGGTATGGATATTCCTGTTGTCCCAGGTCTCACTGACTCTCAGGATGAACTCCTCATGGCCACATACTCTGTCTATTATCCCCTTACAACTATCAAGTCTGTAAATCCATTGAATTTCCTTTGTACTTAATTCTTTCTTTTTTTGCTACTTGTAGTATTTTCTCCTTTATTTGATGATTCTGGAATTTGGCTATTACAGTCCTTGGAGTTTTTATCCTGGGGTCTCTTTCTGGAGGGGTTCTGTGGATTCTTTCAATTGTTATATTGTTATCTTGTTCTAGTAGGTTGGGGGCAGTTTTCCCTTATAATTTTCTAGTAGTCCAATGATTTGTAGATTGTCTCTTCTGGATCTGCTTTCCAGGTCATTCATCTTCCCTAAAAAGTATTTTACATTTTCTTCAATTTTTCAGCCTTTTTTAATTTTTTATGGAATCTTGTAGACTTGTAAATTCATTGGTTTCAAATTGTTCAATTCTAATTTTTAGGATTTTATTTTCTTCAATTAGCTTCTGTGTTTACTTTTCAAGTTGATTAGTTTTACTTTTAACAGAGTTGATTTCTTTGGTCAACTTTTCACAATTTTCCTGCGTGACATTCATTTCTCTTTTCCATTTTTCTTCTTCCTCACTTCTTTGGGTTTTAAATTTTTTTTTAAGTTCTTCAATGAGCTTTTGTATTTGAGTCCAATTTATAGACTGTTTTGATACTTCCCCTATGGGTGATTTTTCACTGTTTTCTTCTTCAGACATGGCACTGCTGTCATCTTATGTAAAGTAGTTTTCTATAGTGAGTGCTCTTTTAGCTTTTTTGTTCATCTTTGCTATTTTAGTTCTGCTCCTGGGGTGTAGGGAGTATGGATCCAAGCTTTTATTTTTCTGGGACTGGGTTCTGATCCTTGGCTTGTTGTTTTGTTTTGTTTGGCAAGGCAATGGGGTTAAGTGATTTGCCCAAGATCACACAGCTAGGTAATTATTAAGTGTCTGAGGTCAGATTTAAACTCAGGTTGTCCTGACTCCAGAGCCAGTGCTCTATCCACTGCTCCACCTAATTGCCCCTCCCTGGCTTGTTGTTGGCTATGTTGCCTATGCAGTCCAGGTCTTGCCTTTGCAGAGGGTTTTTTTTTCCTTTATGTCCAGGTTCTGACTTAACAGAGGATTGTTCCCAACCCAGTCCTCTCTTTTACCCTGGTGTTTTCAGGGTTCAGACTTTGTTTAGGGTTGGGATCCTCCCTACTGGTTTGTTATCTAACTGCCAGGACCTCTGTTATTGTTAAGCTGCCTGGACCTGGATTGTACTGTGATTAAAAGTTATCTGCTGTCTTTCCCCACTCTTCCGCTTCCTGGACTTTGCTTCTCCTTTCCCCCCAGAGACAAACCCTTCACTGAAGATCCTCCATGATGTCTACAGTTGAAAACTTCTTTGAACCTTCTCTTTTTCTGGGTGGGATCTGCAGTGTGAATGTCAGAGTAGGCTCCAGGAGCAGGTTAGCTTTGTTCCACTCCAAAAGTCCTCATTAAAGATTATCAAAGAATCTTTGAAGATTCATTGAAAGCTAAAACAATCAGGTTATCTAATCTGACTGCTGCTGAGGGGAGGGGGATAGGAAAGAGGGTGGAAGGAAATTTTGTAACTTAAAAATATACATGTACATATAGATGAAAAAATAAATATGCTAATAAAATAATAAAGCAAAAGAGAATTTTGTTTGATGGTCCTCTGATAATGCATATCAAATGAGATTTAAAGCAGAGGGATGTAAGAAAATTATTTGCTACTGACAAGATGGAAATCAAGAACAGAATCCAAATATAAAAGGATTCCTTGGAGAATTGATGGAAAATTTCTCCTGATGCACCTGTTGGAAAATGATATTGTGTTGATTTCCAGACCTTCAAAAGAATTCAATCTAGAAAACAAACCAAAAAGTAGATAAAGAATGCATATTATCAATGTTTTGATATATTGTTGCATGGATAATTCATGGATCTGGTCAAACAATATATAAATCTTGGATGGACAATACACATAAATAAAAAACTGAGAATTGAACTGAACAAGAGAAATAAGGAAGAAAAATTGGAGAAATGAAGTGATTAAAACATCAAGAGTTTTCCAGAGCTGCTACATACATAAAATATATAATATACATAAAAACATAAAACACAATATTATTCAAACAAAATTGCATAATACCCAAAGGGAAAAGCATAAAGTGGATTTAATTAGGCTGAAGAATGCTAGCACCCATTAAATATCAATGTCTCCTAAGTTCTGTCCGTCTGAGTTATTTCACTTGGTGATCATCCATCAGCTCCCATGTAATCAATAATCATCTCTAGTTTGATACATCTCAGATATATTTATCCAGTTCTATCCTCTCTCCTGATCTCCAGTCTTCTTCCAGCAACTGTCTATTGAACATCTCACATCTGATGATCTGTTGACATATTCAACTCTCCAAACCTCCTGTTTACCTTTCCTATGACTATCCCTATAACCACCATTCTCCAAGTTACCCAGGTTCACAAAGCCATAGTGTGATCTTCAACATCAATACTATTATTAAACAGTGTCACAACAACTCTAGTATATGCCCCTTTCTCTGCTTTGATACTGATGTTATATTCATTTCTGGACTATTAAAATAGTCTTCTGTTTGTCTTCCTGCCACAAGTCCCATTCCAATCCATCCTCCATTAAGCCAACAAATCCTTTTTTTTTAGATTTTTCAAGGCAATGGGGTTAAGTGGCTTGCCCAAAGCCACAAGGCTATGTAATTATTAAGTGTCTGAGGTCGAATTTGAACCCAGGTACTCCTGACTCCAAGGCTGGTGCTCTATCCACTGCACCACCTAGCTGCCCCTCAAATCTTTCTAAAGAGAAAATCTAATTATGTCATTTCCCCCTAGTTAATAAACTTCAGTGGTTCCTTATTACCTCCAGAATCAACTTTTAAATCCCCTTAGCTTTTAAAGTCATTCCTCATCTGGCTCTTTGCTTTTACAGGCTCCTTACACTTAATCCCCTCCATTGACTCTGTGTGCCTTATTGTTCCTTGCAAGGATTCTCCATCTCTCAGCTCCATGCAATTTCATTGACTCTTCTCCCCTACCTGGAATACTCTCCCATCTTGTCTCTTCATCTTGGTTTCTTTCAGGTAGACAGATAGTTGTCCTTGTAATCAAAAAGAAACATGCCATCATATTTCTGATGGTAAGACTTGAACATTATGTTAAGTCCAGTGAGAGGAAGGTTGTACAAAGATGTCCTTTTCAAGACTTTTTCTATAACCATGATCACCACATGGTCTGATTTAATAGTAAACAGGACTTCTGTGAAGGATTGAATGCTGTGGGAGTCCTTGGCTTTATGGATGTGAGTCCCTCCCACAGTAATGAGGCACTACAGTGCTCCAGCAATTCTGGCACAGTGAATTTTATGGCAATGGGCTTTTGCCAATAAGATAAATCTAACCTCTCATGATGTTGGCAGCAACATGGTTTATCCAAACCTGTCTCTTGATGTTCTAATTATCAGAATATTTTCTGGTGATGGGCTTTCATCAATTAATTCAGTTAACCTGTCCCATGACCTATTCAGCAGTACAGGATAGTTGATGACAAACTTTCAACAGTATGACGAAGTCAACTTGTCACCTAGAAGTCTATGCTATTTTGGTCTACAACTACACTCCTCTGGGATCAAATTCACTGGGTAATGCCAGGACTGCAATGATTTTCAAGGTACAAGTCCCACTTTAGAGATAAACCCATCCTAGGTGACCCTGCCTTTCACAAAGAAGAGAGAACTCTCTAGGACACCCACCAGCTTCTCTGGGATCCAGCACATTACCTCACTGGATGCCTCACAGAACCCATCTCTGCCACTACAGATCAGGGATCTAAACCTTACTCCCTTTCAATTGACTGAGGACAGTGGAGTTTATTACCCATCCCGTTGGAACAACACTAATCTATCTCTCAGGCCCAATTGACCCATGTTCAACATGGAACCATTATCCACTTCAGCCTTCGAAGTTCTAGTTTGAATTTTTGTTACTACATCAGTGTACTACTGGTACATTATCTGCACCAGTGGGCCACTCCACCCAGGACATGTCCTGGCTTTTAGGCTAAGACTCAGTTAAAATCTTACTTTCTGTAAGTTTTCACTGCTCCCTCTCAAATCTTTCCTCTGAGACTTTCCCCAATTTACTCTGTATTTTTCTAGCATGTAAATAATTGGTCACATATGAATGCATTTTCACTAGAATATGAACTCCTTCAAGACAGAGACTGGGTTTCTTGTCTTTCTTTTTATTCCAAGTATTTAACACTGTTGGTCCTCAATAAATGTTTATTGGCAGGTCTACTGAAAAATAAGCCTGCACTTTATGTTTTCATAGCTGTTTCCTGTGCAAATTCATACACACACACACACACACATACATATACCCAAACACAAAACAATCCTTCTGCAAGTCTTTGGATAGCTCCACTTGTGATTCAGGCTTGATGCATGAGATGCTCAGTCCTCTGACATTCTTTGAGGAAGCTCTTATTGTTTACTCATGTGGTTAGTGGTGTAGTGAATATAGTGATGGGCCTGAAGTCAGGAAAACTCATTTTCATGAGTTCAAATCTGACCAGACATTTGTGAGGGACAAAAGTGCTGATTTTGCAGAAACTAAATTAGTGCTAAATTAGTCTAAGTCATAGGCCTCAGTTTCTATTTCTCAAGAATCAGGTCAGTGTGAGAAAATTTATGTCACCCTAACCATATAAGATGTAAACAAAGACAGACCCTCCTGGGAAAGCTTAGGTACATTCCCCTTCTCTTAGGACCATCAAGTTTGACCAATTGTTGTAAGAGTTGGCAGAAAAGAGGAGGGGAAGGGGGTTGTGGTTTTTGTGGTTTTTTAACCCTGCTTCAGCTTCTTTAATTTGGCTTTTCTTGCTCTCTCTCTCTCTCTCTCTCTCTCTCTCTCTCTCACACACACACACACACACACACACACACACACACACACACACACACACACACACACACACATATAGAAAGTTAGGAACTGCCCTGCTTCTTGCAAGAACCAGATTAACTTTTAACTCTTTGCTGCCACTTTGAATTGACTCCAAGTAGTCATTTGGGGTTAGGGTTTCAATACTCTGCATACATTTATTAACTCTTTGACCCTAGGAAAATTTCTTAATTTCTTTTCCTCAGTCTTCTCATCTATAAAAATAGCTGGAGAAAGAAATGGCAAACCACTCCAATATCATTGCCAAGAAAACTCCAAATGGAGTGACAAAGAATCACACATGACTGAAACAATTGCTTCATATAACTAACTTTCAGTAAATTACATGGTGAGTGAATACCATTCACCTTGCTAGGGCTTATTATGAGAATAAATGTAGGAAAATTTCTAGTCTTTATTTGAGGTTTCCTGTTTTTTTTTCCCTTATTTTGCTCATTATCTTCAAAAGAGGCAGTATGACTTGATAAAAATATCACAAACTATGGAACTGGAATATTTGGGTTCAAATTTTCCTCTGATACTTACCACCTTTGCAATCATAGTCAAGTCACTTACATTCTCCATATCTGAGTTTTCTCATCTAGAAAATGAGGAAATTGGATTATCAATGGATTTTGATGTTCCTTCCAGCTCTTCATTTCTGTGCAGATGCTGTCAATCACATGCACTGATTCCTGCCAAAGCTCTGCTACAAAAAGAAGCTGCAATGAGCTTAGGTCTTAAGGAGAGACTTATGACACTTTATCTCTTTTTCATTTTCTCATTTCTTTCCTTTAATGGCTAATCAGACTTCAGACATCTTTTCTCTCTACTTGCCTCTTCACTGTCTCACTTTGCTAGAATTAATTTAGCTTAGACATCTGAACACTTCAAGTTAAAACTGATTGGAAGTATGATTTATGTAGAAAATGATTGCAACTTCCACTTCAGTTTTCATTTATAGGCCTATGAAAAAGAAGACTCACCTTAAATTTTCATACATAGGAGAGCTTTGAAAAAGGTAAGGATTTACTTTATATTCTTTCTATAATAAACATATTTCAACTATATGCTATAATTATCACAATACATGCATTGCTAATAAATCTGAATTATTTTTCATTATAGATTTGAATAGTAACTCATGATTTTTGGATTGCTATGCAATCAACTCTTGATTAAGTGACTATGGATAGAAGATTGGCCTTGGAATCAGAAAGACCTGGGATCACATCCAATCTCAGACACTTACTATCTATGTTATCTTGGGCAAGTCATTTAACTTCTATCTGCCTCGGATTCCTCATCTATAAAATGTGGATGATAATCAAACATACCTCCCAGGGTCATTGTGAGGGTGAAATAATCTTTGCAAAGCACTTTAAAACCCTTATTATATTATTATAAATGCTAATTATTTTTATGATTACTACCTTCAATAATGAAGGGAGGTAGTGTAGTTGTCTCACATTATTTTTGATGGACTTTGGAATATAGCATATGACTTTTCCCCAGCATATTTAATACACAAATTGTTTATAGTTGATATACTATTCAAAGTAATTTATATTCCACAACAGATTCCATTATCCTGATTATCACATTTTCTCTCATAAGGAATCTTTCTGCTATATTCATCCTTTCTATCTCTAGAATCATAATCATCTTCCTTTATTCTCATTTCCCCTTTGCTTTCAAACCTACTTATTTTCACTTGACCTCCATTATCACACCCTCATCCAATTCTATTTTTCATCTTTCACAGCCATATTTCTAGAATCCAGATCTATATCTACTACTTTTATTTTCCTTCCACCTTTTCTTTTTCCAATGAGACTCCATTCTACTGAAGTTGTCATTCTAGAAATCAACAATAAACTCTTTCTTTTCAAAAACAATAGCCTCTTCTAAATCCTTAGTTTTCTTTTTAAAAGTAATGGATATGAGGTTCATGTTTTTATTGTTCAATTGTATCAATCTTGTCCAACTCTTTGTGACCCGTTTGGAGTTTTCTTAGCAAAGTTATTGGAGTGGTTTCCCATTTCCTTCTCCATTTCATTTTATAGATGAGGAAACTGAGACAAACAGGGTTAAGTGATTTGTCCAGGGTCACACAGCTAGTGTCTGAGGTGATATTTGAATGTAGGAAAAATATCTTCCTGACTCCAGGACCTATAATAAAGAATATGAACAGGAGGAAATACAGACCTATAAAATTGAAACAACAGAACACCATCTGATGTCAAACACAATCTCACTTTGTTTCTAACTTTATATTAGCGACTTGAAGTAATTTTTCCTACTATTAATAAGTAGCAATTTTTTTGAAAACTATTAGGTCAGGGAAGCAGTTTATGATCAAGAAAGAGATGGAAAACATCATTAAAAACAAACTAGATAATTTTGATTACATTAAATTAAAAAGCTTTTGTACAAACAAAATCACTGTAACCAAGATCCAAAGAAATGTAGTAAATTGGGGAACAATTTTTACAACTAGTATTTCTGACAAAGGACTCATTTCTAAAATATATAGAAAACTGAGTCAAATTTATTTTAAAAAACCAAGCCATTCCCCAATTGACAAATGGTCAAAGGATATGCAGAGGCAATTTACAGATGAGGAAATCAAAGTAATCCATAGTCATATGAAAAATTGCTCTAAATCAGTACTGATTAGAGATATGCAAATTAAAGCATCTCTGAGGTAGCATCTAACACCTCTCAGACTGGCCAATGTGACCAGAAAATACAATGATCAATGTTGGAAGGGATGTGGGAAATCTGGGACACTAATGCATTGTTGGTGGAGCTGTGAACTCATCCAACCTTTCTGGAGAACAATTTGGAATTACCCTCCAAAAGGCAATAAAAATGTGCATACCCTTTGATCCAGCAATACCACTACTGGCTCTATACCCTGAAGAGATCATGAAAAAAGGGTAAAAACATCACTTGTACAAAATATACATAGCAGCCCCATTTGTGGTGGCAAAGAATTGGAAATTGAGAGGATGCCCATCAATGGGGGAATGTATGTTATGGAACACTATTGTTCTATTAGAAACCAGGAGGGATGGAAATTCAGAGAAGCCTGGAAAGATTTGCATGAGCTGATGCTGAGTGAGATGAGCAGAACAAGAAGAACATTGTACACCCTAAGGCAACTTGGGGTTGATGATCAACTGTGATGTACTTGCATCAATGCAATAATCTGGGACAATTTTAGGATATCTGTGATGGAGAATATCATCTTTGGTGGAGAATTGTGGAGTTTAAATAAAGACCAAATACCTTTAATTTAAGAAAAAGTTCTTATGAATTTTGCTCTCTCTTATAATTTAATTTTTCCTTAAGGATATGATTTCTCTCTCAACACATTCAATTTTGATCAATGTATAGCATGGAAACAATGTAAAGATTATCAGACTGCCTTCTGTGGGGGACAGGGAGTGGGAAGCAAGACTGGGAAAAATTGTGAAATTCAAAAAACAATTAAAAATGTTGAATAGCAAAAAAAGAAAAGAAAACAGGTCATATGCTTGGACAGTGTCTATTTCTCTTGACCTCTCTGCAGTATTTGATACTAATTAAATGATATAGTGGATAAATACTAGAGTTGATATCATGGAGAACTGAATTAAAGTCATCTTATTTATCATCTTATCTTACCATCTTATTTATATGACACATTTTTCATCTGATTTTGGGGAAGTCATCTCTACAAGCTTCATTCTCTTATCTGTAAAGCTGGCATAATGATATACATAAGGTGTTCCTCATAGAATTGCTGAAATCTTCAAATAGGATAAGTATGAAAATTATTAAATAAATGTCAGATATTGTCCTTTCACAAACTCTCTTCTTTCCTGTATACTAACTTAGTTTGTCTGACTCTCTCCTTCCGCTAATTATTTCTTATGTTTCCTGTCTCCTTACCTACAAAATTTTCCCCAAGACTCAGATCTTATATTTGTTTTTTTTCTTACTCATTTTCTCCTCCCCTCCATCTCTTTCCCTGTCAGTAGATAGCATAGAGGCTAGATTTAGAGTCAAGAATAACAATAGTTAACATTTATATACTCATTATTGTGAGCCCAACATTGTTAAGAGCTTTACAATTATTATCTCATTTGACCTTCACAAAAACTCTGGGAGGTAGGTGACATTATCTTCACTTAACAGATGAATAAACTCAGGCAAATAGAGGTTATGTGATTTGCCTAGGGTCACACAGTGGAGTGTATCTGGGTGTGGATTTGAATTCCAGATTTGAGTCTTCTTAACTCCAGACCAAGTACTCTGTCCAATGGACCATCTAGCTGTCTCACTTAATAGCCATGTGATACCAGGCAAGTTGCTTAATTTTCTTCAATCTCAGTTTCATTGTAACTCCATTTCGTAAAATAAGGATAATAGGAGAATGTGTTATAAGGAACAAATAATATAATGAAATTGAAGTTCTTTGCAAACTTTAAATTTAAATATATTTAAATATTACCTGTTAAATATATTTAAATATTTATATACTTTATATAAATATTAATTATATATATAAATGTATATTTATATAAATATTTAAATATTACCTGTTACTATTATTGTCATTGATCCTTTAGCTATCAGCTTAAACTTCAGCTTAAATCTTTCTCGCCAGTCTTGATATTATTAGTCCTGATCTTCAACTCTTTCCTCAGAAAGCAACAGAGGGCATCAGGTGATCTGGATTTGATCCTAGTTTAAATACAAGTGAAGATCTTGAAGGAATCACTTTTCTCCTTGTCATTTTAGTGTCTCCATTTTTAAGATGAGGATGAAAACAAGTATGTTGACTACCTCAATGGATTTCTGTGAGAGTACCACTTTGTATGGTTTTTTGGTTTGTTTGTTGTTTTTTTAAGAGGACAGTTGGAATATCAATTAATCTGACTGAGCAATTTTTATTTGCCCCCAACTCCCAACTTAATAGTTCTTCTCCCAACCAGGTCATTTCCCTTATGTCTTTCAAAGGCTCCTCTATTTTAGGGGGCTAGAAGCCTTGGAATTATCTTCAGCTCCTCATTCTCTTTTGCCCCCTTCATATCTAGTCAACCAATGAGTTCAATTATATTAAGAAGGGAATGAATATCCACACAATTTTGAAAGTTTACCTATTACAGCAAATTGGAGAAGATTACAAAGATGGTAACAGTATACATTGTAAAGGTTGTGGAAAGACAGACCTATTAATGGATTCTTGGTGGAGCTACAATTTTGTCCATTTATTCTGAAAAGCAATGTGAAAATATGCCTATAGTTGACTAAATATGCCTATAAAGTGACTAAACATTCATATTCTTTGACCTTGAGTCTCTTAGTCCTAGACATTTACTCCAAGGATCACAATAAATACACAAAATGTCTGAAATATTTCAAAATATTTATAGTAGTATTAGCTATGGTAGCAAAAATTTGGAAACAAGGCTAGAAAGAAAAGCAAAAATACTGACTGGCTGTCAGAATCCAAAAGTATCATGGATGATTAGAAAATTGGACTGAATTTTTGAAAGGAACTGGATATGTTTAGCTTAGAGAAGAAGAAAATTCAAGGAAAACATTAGGGAAGTCTTTAAGAATTTGAAGGTTGTCTCGAGGAAGAGGGACTAATAGTGTTCCTTTTGGTCCCAGAGAGCAGAATTAGGAGTATGCGTTGAAGTTGCAGCGTCCAATGTAGGCTTGATCATGAACAACTCCCTAATAACCAGAGTTCCTCAAAGGTAGAAAGGTGTGCCTTGAAGAGGCTTTTGCCTCTTTGAAGGTCTTCAAGCAAAAGCCCTTCAATCACTTGCCATTGATGATCTAGTAGGGTGATACAAGTATTGTACTAGATGACTGCTGAGGTCTCTTCCTGTTCTCGAGTTGTGTGCTTATTGTGATCCTTGGAGTAAATATCTAGAAGTAGGAGACTCTGGGTCAAAGAATATCTATTTAACTGGATAATGTCTAAGGTCCCATTCAGGTCTAGGTCTATTATCCTATGACTTTGGGTCCAAAGGTCTCAGTCAAGAGATTAAATTGAACAAATCACCTAACTTCTGAGATCAGTTTTCTCATCTATAAAATGGGATAATAAGACATACCACCTAACTCAAGGTTATTGTAAGGAAAATACCTTTGTAAATTTTGATTTTTTTTTGTAACAATGCCATAATTATCACAGTTTCTACTGTGGTAGAATACTTACGGAGTCACATAGAATTACATGGCATTGGGGAAAGACTAGAATTAAGTTGGACAGCAGTAGTAAACTAGCAAACTCCTGCTTATTCTAGATAATCTCCAAGTGGAGAATTAAATAATTCAAAGTTGACTACACATACGTACCTTGGCGACTAAAATTAATCTGTGAATCTGAAGAGAATAGGCCAATCTGCAAAATAAAAAAGTGTAAAAGAAGTTGGGTTTTTAAAAAATAATCTTTTATTTTCATGTGTATATGAAAATTATGTCACTTTCATGATCTATCAATGTGATATTTTCAGATGAGGTATGATGGAAAATATGATTACAGAATTCACTTTTCACAGAACCAAATATACAGTTCTGGCCTTATTTGGAATCTTTATCACATCATTATTTTGGTCAGTCTATTTCTTTAATTGGCAAGATTCTAGAAGTTATTTTATTCTCTTGTGATAGAAAGCAATACTCTGTGGAGCAGCCCCACCAGTTCCCGGTAGATGTGATTCAGATTGTTGTGGAGGGGATTAAAAGGCTGGAATGTAGCAAGTGAACACATTCTTCATTTCTTTTAGTACCTTAATTGATTTCTCTGCCTGGCCATCTGTGACTTCAAGTGATACATTTAACTAGATCCCAAAAGGCCAGTGCCATCCCTTTTTCTGGACTGAATTAACTTTCGAAGAATAAATTAAGGTCTTTTACTCTCACTGAGGCTGCCCAGAGACCAATGTTTATATTATACTTAAGAAACCATCTCAAAAGCACAACACTGTCACTAGGCATGACATATTGAGCTCTTGGGAAAGTCAAAGCAAGAGAAAATCAGCTCTAAAAAAATAACATAGTTGCATTGTTTCCATTTTTTTAAAGCAAAAGTTATTAAATTATCCATGAGATGTTCATTATCGGTAGTGAGGACAAGATGTTGCTATTTACTTAAGGTGGTTATAAAACTTTATGATTGTACATAATAGGAATTAAGCCGAGGTTGTGGTAAAATTAAACTTAAAGTTTGATTTACAGCATTCCTATGTCATACAGTAGTACTAACTTTTCCTTTTTTGTACAAAAGTTGTGTCTTGATTATCCAACAGAATGTTATGACCATATGACTTAGAAAATATATGGTGAATACCTTTCTCCTCCTCCCCCAAATTAGGTTATTAAGACAATTCCATTTTAATATAATAATAATAATGCTCTTATTATATACTATCTAGAGTTTTATCTTTTAGTCATTACTTCTGTTGCTGGATAAAAAGGGGAGAACTCTTATGGCTTGTTCCTGAGTGATTTCTTCTTATTTGAAATTATGTCATCCCTGTAAATAAGCTGGCTACCATAGAAACTAATTCCATAAATACTGCTCTGAGCTCAGTGTATTCTTATAAAAACATTTGTTTTTAAAATACTCTATGAGTTAGGTCTCTATTCTCCAAAGATTATGGTTTTTTAAGCAAAGTATTCCTTTTCTAAATGAATGAAAGAACATGTAATTGGAAAAATATATAAAACTATAATTTTACGCTATTATCTTCAGTTTATTTTTTCAATGATATTTTATTTTATTTTTCCAATTTCATTTTATGAAAGTGTATATGCATACTTTTAAGTTACATAATTTCCTTCTACCCTCCCTTCCACCCTCTTCCCTCAGTGGCGAACAGTCAGCTGAATATTGTACATGCACATTTGTGTTTAACATGTTTACAGAGTAATCATTTTCGGTATGAGGAATTAGGATTTAGGGAAAAGAAAGAAAATCTAGAGCTAGGAAAGAATTACAAAGAGAAATTTTTAGAAAGTGTTCAGATTCTGAAGATTATTTTGTTGGATTTGTTTTGTTTTTTCTTTCTCTGGATGGGATTAACATTGTTCATAGTTGGTCTCCTAGGTTTGTCTTAGCTCTCTGAACTACTTAGAAGAGCTGCATTTTTCAAGGTTGATCAGCTCACAATGTTGTTGTTAAGGTACAGAAGGTTCTCTTGATTCTGCTCCTTTGCTCAACATCAGTTTCTGTAATTTATGACCATTTATGTTTCCTTATAGTACAATAGTATTCCATAACATTCATATGACACAATTTATTCAGTCATTCCCCAATTGATAGGCATTCCCTCAATTTCCAATTCTTTGCCACTTCAAAAAGAGCTGCTATGAATATTTTGGAACATGTGGAACTTTTCCCACTTTTTATAATTTCATCTGGATATAAGCCTAGTATTGGAATTTTGGGGTCAAAGGATATGATCACAGTTGCATATTGCTCTCCAGAATGGTTGGATCAGTTCACAACTCCACCAACAATGCATTAATGTCGCAATCCTTCCACAACCTCTCCAACAATTATCATTTTTCCCTTTTTGTCCAGTTTATTTTTTCAGTGGTTGACTACATCTGTATTAAATCAAAAGTAATTATTATTCATGAGAAGCAGCCAGGTAGAATGGGTAGGGAGATAGTCTTAGAATCAGGATCATTTACATTTGTATCCTATGACTGATAAACATTTTTTGGACAATCCTGGACAAGTCATATAACTTCTCAATGCCCTAAGAACAACTCTCTAAAAAATAGGTACAGAATTGCTGGACTATATTGATGTTGTTGAATATGGTAGTGATGATAGTGTGGTTTTACACCAATTGTTCCCACACTGATGAAATCACAGATTTGCCCATGTAGACATACATATTTACACATATTTATATATGTGGAAGGGATGACTTCATATTCTCAAAACTTAAAACAAGAAATGCAAATTCTGGAAATGCTACCAATCTGCAAAGACTTTAAGGGCAGATCCATAGGTACTAATTTTCTGACCAGTCTAGCTAAGTTTGGAGCACCATTACATAAGCAGTCGACTTAAGACACCAGATCATTTTACTATCTTAGGCTGCCTGTATAACACTTAAAGGGAATAACGCTACCAATGAGCTCAAAAACATCCTACTTAAACAGGTAAATTCACCTGATTATTTAATGTTACAGATCATTACAGGAAGCATTTCTTTCTAAAGTCAATGAATTGATTATTGTTAATATGGATTTTTTCTTAAATATCATGATTTATTAGAATGAATCTGCTTTAGCCTAGATTCATAATAGAGTTGACCTGCCAGACAACTGGTTTCAATCAAGTGGTGTTTTGCTCATTTGTTTTGTTTTGCTGGAGAAGAAGCAAAAATTTCTATCCCTTTAGATAGTATATTCTAAAACAAGATGTAATACATAAAAATATATACAGCTATTTGCTGAATAGTGAAGAACAGCATACTTACAATGTAGAGGGTCTAAAAGTGTGGTATATGGACTCCTGGGGAGTCTTAGAAATCCTTTCAAAGGGTTCCTAAGCTTAAACCTGTTTTTTAAATGAAAATACTAAGATGTTCCAATTACATATCTGTATGAGATTTTCTTTATTTACTTCAACCAAAATATTACAGCAGAATGAATACAGAAAAAAGAAGTCATCTTATATTAATCTTCCATTAAGACAAATATTAGAGATTCATAGCTCATATTTTTTGTTTTGGAAAATATAGTTATTTTAAAATATATTATGTTAACATATAATGGTCTATCAATATTATTTTGAAATAAATTATGTATTTTTCAAAATTTTAATCAGTTTTCAATTGTAATACTGTATATATATTAGTTTTTTTTGCAAGGCAGTGGGGTTAAGTGGCTTGCCCAAGGCCACATAGCTTGGTACTTATTAAGTGTCTGAGGCCAGATTTGAACTCAGGTACTCCAGACTCCAGGGCTGGTGCTCTATCCACTGTGCAACCTAGCCACCCCCATAATATGGTGTGTATATATTAATAGATATAGCTCACAAAAACAAAATCTTTGGGGTCTTCAATAATTTTTAAGCATTTGGGAAGGTACAGAAACCAAATATATTTGAGGAAGCAATGGTATAGTCAATAGATCATGACTTCCCAAAATTTTGGTTCCTATAATCTTTGACTTCTAGTAAACCTTATTATATCTTTCATTTAAAATCAAAAAGTAAATTGTAGAGTTTACTATGCATGTGGCCAAAAAAAATCTCTTCTGTTCTCTTTAAAAGGAAATAAAATCTAGAATTTACCACGTATATATGCAAAAAAAGATAGAAAAGAGTTCAAATTGGGCTATATAGTTTTATCTTCTCCTATGTCCTAGAGAAGCTTCTTATGATTCTTGGCGGGGGTGGGGGATGCTTAAAATTCCAGGATAAGAAAATCTAGAACACCCCAGGGCGTGACCTCAGGATCAGAATAACCTGGCTTTAAGCCTCATCTGTGATCCAGACTGTCTATGTCACTTTGAGCAAGGCATTTGACCCCACAAGGTCCTCAGGGAGCAGAACAATTGTTACTCAACTTTGATAGCAATTTCCTCATCAGGAACTCCTTACACCAATGAAATCACAATTCCAGACCATAATCATTAACAGCACTTTTCTCTTGAAGAATCAGTTTCTATGGGGACAGGTGGTAGAATTCTAATTCCAGCTACCATTCTACTTGTTCTTCCTAGAAGAAGGCTTTGTGGGAGAAGAAACAGAGGAAGATCTTGAGCTGAAGAGTGATGAGAAAAGAAAAGAAAGGGAATTGTGATTTAGATGACTTTTGAATTGTAAGGAAGACCAGAGATTGAATTTAGGGAGGGGAAATTTGAAAAAGAAGGGCTAGAGTTTAAGGAATAAAAACATTAGTGTAGAAGAGAAAGAAGGACTCACATTGAAAGAAAAATATTTGAGGAGTGAAAAAAAGAACCAAAAAGGGACTTGAAGAGGAGAAGGAAGAGCAAAAGGAGAATGAGAAGGACTTTAGTTGAAGAAGAACAACCATTCTAAGAAGAGAATGTGGAAGAGAAGTAATAGGAAGATAAGGGTTAAAGGAAAAGGTAAGGTAAATAAGGCAAGTTGGTAAGACAATGTAAGAAGGGGGATATTAAAAGGATAAAGAAAAGTGAGAAGTTAAGGTAAGAAGTTGAATGATAACTCTGGGCTTAATCCTGCCATTGTTCCCCTCCTCAAAGCAGTTTCCTACAGCATTTATTCAGGGTAGCAATTATCAGGATCTACAAGGGCTCCAGACCATACTTGTTGAAAGTAGGAAGAGCAAGGAGAATTTTGCAGAAACATACACTGAGAGGCACAACTTGGGGATTTTTGTTTCTATAAAAAAAGGCAGGAAATAGGAGGAGAAAGGAAGGGAAACAGAGGTCCTAGAAAACTGACACAATGCAAGTTCAGGGGATGCATTCCCCAAATTGGTCATCTGGTAGCATCTTCTATTGATTTGCAAAATTATTTAAAGCTAAATTGTACTTTGCCATTCCCAACATTCTAGCATTATGGAGGTAATCTACTTTCCAACTATTTCATTACCACCATTTTGGGTCACAAGTATGGAGCAAATAGTTCTCTTAATGATGACAAAAACATAGTATGGAGACCAAGTCCAGAGACCCTCCTGCTCCTGTGAGAAATTGAACAGATTTCATTTTGTGATAATACTTCCTTTATAGGGAATGAGTAGAAGAATGGCAAATGTACGTGATTACAATTCCACATATCATAGATGGCATAAACTCTCATCCAAACCCAGATGCCTAGACATGGACCCAGGAAACAGGAGTTTATGGTAATGATACTTCTAAATGCTGACTGTATGTCTATTCTGACCCTTCCATTTTGTAATTCAGGCCTGTCTGTTTAGTTCTAGTCTCTTTTCAAGCACTGGAGTCATTTGAAAAAATTTCTCAAAATCAATATAATTAAAAATTTGAATAGAAACAATTTTAATTCACACCTTTCATTGATTAAAAATGGCAAAACAATTAAAAATAACAAAATCAAAAACTAGCAGAGTTTTGGAAAAAATAGATGCACTAATTCTTCACTGGTGGAATTGCAAATGTGAAATTTTTAAGACAGAAATTTAGGAAAATGAAATAAAAGTTAGCAAAAAATTATATACTCTATCATTTCATTGTTATGAATTTACTCCCAAAGTCTTATAAAAATAAATTTTACTACATGAAATTTTTTCATAGAGCATTATTTATCATTGAAAAAGAAATAAATAAAATTATATTTCCCCCAAGAAGGGAAATAATCACCTTGAAAATGTTGGTATCTTAATTTAATAAAATACTATAACATAATAATGATGGACAAGTATGAGAATTCTAAAGAAATTTAGAAATATATTTATGAGAGGGGAAGAAGAAAAAGGGGAAAGAAGAAAAAAGCTACAATTTTATATAAGAGAAAAATGGAGATTGAATCAACAAATATAAAATGTGAATGAAAATCAAAAGAGAATGACTGAAAAGATATAATAATATAGGTTGAAAAATAACATACTTAGTTGTAAAGTATGTTTATCTATGCCAATAGTTAATATTAAATTTATAATAAAAAGCATTTTTTACAAGGCAATGGGATTAAGTGGTTTGCCCAAGGCCACACAGATAGGTAATTACTAAGTGTCTGAGGTCAGATTTGAATTCAGGTACTCCTGACTTCAGGGCCAGTGCTCTAACCACTGCACCACCTTAGCTGCCCCTAAAAAAAAGCATTTTTTAAATAATAAAGTCTCATTTTTGTTAGAAAATCCAGCAAGTAGAGTGAGAAATGATGATGGAAAGATAAAATGAGTCAGGAATAGAAGCAATATTATTATTATAATGTACTATAACCTACCTAGGCAGGAAAAGGAAATAAATGAGAAGTTTATGGAATTGATCAAGTACTTTGCTTATTATTTAATAGTGATATGCAACTCCAGTTTTCCAGATATATACTTATCTCTTTCTTAATCAAAAATACAGATATTAACTAAATGTAAGCTTGTCTTAATGATAATTTCATGGTTCAAATGATGGAGGAACCAACATAGAAACATTCATTTTTTTTTTCAGTTACTCTATTCCCCCCACAAACTCTTGAAAATAATATAATGAATATTTGTAATTAAGCTAAACAAATTGCCACATTGTCATTGTCCAAAAGTATGTTTCATTCTCCATTTTGAGTGGAATATCTCTCTGTCAGGAAGTGGATAGCATGTTTCATCATAAGTCTTTTAGAATCATATTTGGTCATTAAGATCAGACATCTTAAATCTTTCAAGAATTGTTTATCTTCATGCTGTTTTTGACTAAGTTTTTCTCCTGGTTCTTTCACTTGGCATCAATTCTTACAAGTCTTTTGAAATTTTTCTGAAACCATACTTTTCCTTATTTCTTAAGCACAATGTTATTACCATTATTCTTCATCTATTCTTCAACTGATAAGTACTTCCTTTTGTTTCAAGTTCTTTGTCATTACAGAAAGGACTGCTAGAAATAAGCTTATAATGGTATCACTGTACCAAAGGGCATAAACAGATTAGTGACTTTAGGGACAGAGTTCACAATTGCCCTACAGAATTGTTAGACCATTTCATAGCTTTATCTGATTTTTGACTGCAGCCTCTCCAGTACTCACCTTAAGCCAACTATGAGTTTTATTAGTAGTATTTTTCTCCTAGATCTATACATATGATTTCAAAAGTATAAGGAATTCCCCAGGAAGTAAAGTTCCTCTAACTATGCAGATTAGCAACATATCTATGATTTATAATTTTAGAAATTTGCCTGGGTCACTGAAAGATTAAGCCTTGTCCACTTAATAGTATAACAGCTGAGTACTTAAAGAAAACACTAACTGAACTAAAAGGACAAATAGATAAAAAGTTATTTGGGATCCAACATGTACTTTTCAGACCTAAATGAATGTAAGAAAAAAATAGACAAGAAAGAAGTTTATTTGAATAGAATTTTAGAAAAAAAGATAAGTTTTTATGATCACAGAATGAGAATCATAAAAACATACATATTTTTCAGGTTTTTTGGCACCTTTTCAAACATTAACCATGGCTTAGGGCATAATAAATTAATAAATTTTGAAATCAGAAATACTTAATATCTTTTACTGAACACAATTCTTCACAGACCAAAAATTATTGCCAGTTTAATCATGTACCTTCCTTAGTAGACTGCTCTCCAACTGGACTCACTGCCTGGATTCACTTCTCAATTACTAGTATCATCTTCTTATATTTTCCCCAACATAGTGATTCCAAAGGTCCAGCTATTGATGCATAGCCTACTTTCTATCCTCAACTGACCTTAAACCACTCTGGGCATACCCACAATATCCCACTTCAACATATCATCAAATCTACCTGCAACTTCCACTGTGTTCTCTGGTATGTTTTTCCCATAATTAACAAACTTCCTTTCATCATAAACCATATTCTTATTCATTCCTTATATCTTCTTGCCCTCACTGCACATACATATATATATATATATATATGTATATATATATATATGTATATACATACACATATCTATACACACATAAATACACATATATCTATATACACACACATTTTTATATGTGTGTACATACTACATATATATACATATACATACATATTCTGATCATGGTAAGAGGAAGAATACTTTGTTTCCCACAGCCATTTGCAGGCACTTCCTGTACCACTTCACTAAGCAAGCTCTCTTTAAACTTCACACAATCTAAATTTATCACCTTAAACAGATTCTGGTGGTTATTACCTAAAAACTAACCCATTCTTCTAGTTCATCTAGAAGATTCATCTTCTGTTCTCACTAGTGATACCTTGTTCTCTCTCAAGTCATCATACTTGCTGAGATTTCATATTACTTTCTATCCTGATTCTCACCATTTGGTAAACCAACTCAATTCTATAATATACTCTATTTTCAAATCCCCATGACCCCTGCCTATTATCATTAATCTCAAACCTAATTGCTTCCTTGTTTTAAATCTAGCTCCTATGTATTTGCTACTTAATAAAGCTATAGGAAATTATGAAACCATGCTGAATAAGTACACTGTAAATTTATACCTTTTAAATTCAGTTGAGCCTCCAGTAATTAAGATTTAACTTCTATTTCCCCCTAATTAGTTCTCTCGCACACTCTCCACATAAACTATTCCAAATCTTTTTTTCTCTCTTTAAAACTCCCAGGTACCATTTTCTTCCTTGTCCATTCCCACACCAATTTGCAGCCAAGAACCTAGCTTCATAATTCAACAATAACAACAAATAAGACCATTTTCCAAGACTGCCTTTTGTTTTGCCTCCTTCTCCTGAAATGATTCAGATTACTATCTCTACCATATCTACCTCCTAGTCTCAGATGAAAAATGACTTTTCTTCTTGCCAAGGCAAATTACTCTACATGTAGTCTTGATCTTTTCCCTTCTCTTCTCCAGAAAAGTGAACTATCCAGAATCCTCATTTTCACTAAACTCATTTTCTTTTTTTAATAAGAATTATTTTATTTTATTTTAATTTTAAAGTTTTATTTGAGTTTTGAGTTTTAGAATTTTTCTCCCAATCTTACTTCCCTCCCCCCCCCCCCCCCCCGCCCATGGAAAGCAATCTATCAGTCTTTATTTTGTTTCCATGTTGTACATTGATCCAAATTGTAAACTCATTTTCAATCTCTTCCTGTATACTGAATGTTTCCCTACTTCATATAAACATTTCCACATTTCCCCCATACTTAAAAGCAAATTCTCATTACACTCACATTTCCTGGAGCAACAATAGAATTCACTGACTTCAGAATAAGAGATGGAAAACAGAAACTTGAGGGTGCATAAAAAGATATCTGTGTTGAATAACTGGAAGTAAAATACGATCTCAAGTAATGATCTGAGTTGACCTTGTTGGGTAGAGCAAGCTAGTTTGTTCAGTATGTCATTCAACTCCAACTAGTATTCTAATGTTAAGTGGGAAAAATATTTTCAAATATTGGAGGCATTATATCCTGGTTTCTAGCCAGGGCTTATCTAGACAGACAGAGAGAGAGAGAGAGAGAGAGAGAGAGAGAGAGAGAGAGAGAGAGAGAGAGAGAGAGAGAGAGGAAGCAGGCTGCAGTAAAATTGATGGTAAGAGGCTAAGGGTAGAGGGCTAAATTTTGATGGCAAGAATAATCTATTCAAGTGGTTTGGGATAAGTTAGATAGATATAGTGAGCTAATTGTATTTGTACTTGGTGTTTTCATCAAAACATGTGAACTACTAAGACTAAGAAACCTCATTCTTATATATAATAAATATTTTTTAAAAGAAAGTCAGAAGATATTAGACATTTTTGTAAAAATAAAATACCTAAATCACCATGAAATGAATTTGAAGTCTACTACTTTCAAGCAAATCATTCTTGAGCATCTCAATTTTTATAAAACAACCTAAATACACATATACATACATATCTACATCTTTTGCATGTTTATGTATTTGCTGAAAAATGACCAGCATAAAAAATGAAACTGGACAAACTTTGATAAGCAGGAAATGACTGCTTACTAACCCAAGAGTAATAACAGAATTGACACTCTGTGAAGTCAGACTATATCTTCATCCCAAATTTTCAAATTATCTATTCATTCTGACTTGTGTTAGAGTACTGATGAGCCACAGTGGAACACATTGTACCTTGACCTCACCATCATAATGTCATTGGACCTCTTTTAGTATGAAGGCCCAACAACAGCAACAAACAGAATTGACTTTTTGTATATGGTCAAATTACTGTAACAATGGGAGAAGAAGCAAATGTCAAATTAAAAAAATGTTAAGAAGACACTGTACAATTACAACAGCTTCAACCTGTACTATTCAAACAAGCCACTAATGTAAAAAAAAATTGGGAATGAAAAGAGATAGACACTAATCTTTGATAATCACTATTTCTTACAAAAAATAACTTTCTTAAAGCTTCCCTTTATATCTTCAGGCACAACTTGTCTATTTTTTTCTCAAATCTCTCTCTCTTAAATTACCATCATGCATTTACTGATTTTACTCCTACTACATTGTAACAAATCTAGATTGTAAACTCCTTGAGAATAACAGTAGTGTTTTTTTATCTTTGTATCTGAAACATTTTGTACATAATAGACTCAAAATTAAGAGCACATGTGGCAAGGGAAGAAAGGATTTGCCTATATAAAGAGGGATTATATTCCAAGTATAGGGATAGATATGTACAAAAAAAGGCACAGACATAGGGAAAAGCAGGATTAGAGAGACACATAGCAAGTTTGACTAGAATACATCCAGATTTTCAATGGCCTTCATTTCCAGGTAGGCTAAGGAGATCAAACTTTATTCAGTAGTCAATAGACAGCTAATAAAATGTTAAAATACAAGAATGGCATGATCAGGACAGTGCACTGAAAAAATGATATGAACAACATTTTAGAGGACAGATTGGAAAGGGGGAATTGATAAGAAAGGAAAGCAGGTAAAGAGGTTATTGCAATACTTGTAGCAAGAAAAGATGATTGTATGTACTAGGAGAGTTGCAGGGGTTAGTCTTGAAAAAAAATGCACAAAGTAGTTTCAAAGTTAATCTGAATACTATCCAAAGATGATCAAGGGAAAGGAAAGGATATAGCCATTTAATTCAGAAGGGGTTGAAGTTATATATATCATCATAAAATTGACAAGGGAATAAATATAAAAGACATAGTAACAGTTAAGAAAAAAGGAGAATGGAAGAAAAGATGGCAAGCTTGACTTATTCGATTTAGAAGATAAATTTCACAAATATCTGCCAATTGTCAGAGAATATGGAGATGTCATCTTTAATGCACTTTGGAAATATACTGAGCCATTTCAAAAGTCATTGGAAAAGTGACCAATGCTATAGATATGATCTATTCCATTTCCAATCCCCATTTAAGGGAATAATAGTGTAACAAAACCTAACAGCTTAATCAGACACTCAATCAAAGATTAATAACTACCTTTTAGAACAGTTAAAATGTTAAGTTGAAGAAGTAAGACTGTTTGGAAAAGAGGAAAAAGATTGAGGCTGAGATGGAAGACAAGAGGACAGTTCATTTGTCACCTGTCAAACACTTTACTACTTCCAACATTCAAATGACATTACCACTGACCCCAGAGTTGGATGAATGGTTTACTCATAACCCCTTGTTTTGGTCTAAGATGTATTAGTTAGGCTCTGAGGGAAACAAAAGATCCAGCAAGACTTAATCAATTAATCCTGCTGCTCTAATCTTGTTTTCTGTTTGTGAAAGATTAACTAACTTCATATGTCAAGAGAATGATTTAGTTAGTTTACCTAGATTTTTTTGCAAAGTATATGACAAAGTGCTATTATTCATGTTGGAAAGATATAAGATTTCTTCAAAAATAATTTAGACCCAAAGAGTAATTGTCAGTGATTGAATGTTAAATTGGAAGGTGCTGTGGCATATGAGTTCCAATCTGATTCAGCTGCATGATCCTAGGCAAGTAAACTAACAGCTATTTGCCTTAGTTCCAGTCTGACTTACTTGCACGATCCTAGGCAAGTAAACTAACAGCTGTTTGCCTCTGTTCCCCATCTGAAAAATGGGGATAATAGCAGTACATACCTCCTATGGTGATTGTGAGGATTATTCCCTTAATATTCCCTCATATTCCTTTTTTTGTGAAGGGTTACTAGCTTGGCATGTCAAGAGAATGTTGTATCTACAGTTTATCTATATTTTTGCAGTGTTTGGCAAAGTCATTATTTTTCTTGAAAGATTGGGTGTTAAATTAGAATGAATATTGTGAGGATATATAAATAAAAATTGACATAATTGTAAAGTATTTTCATAGTGCTTGGTACAAAGAAGTGTTATATAAATGGAAGCTGTTAATTATTTTTTTATATGTCATTTCTAGGTTCTCTTTTGGTCATATATATCCTTAATGATGGCTTTAGTGTCACTTTTAATTTATTGGTCATCACTAACAATAAATGTTATTCTAGGCTTTTAGGTTTTATAGCTAGAAGACCTTAGGTATCACTCTCCACATTTTACAAATGGGAAAACTCATATCAGGAAAAGTAGAGAACTAGTCTTGGATTCAGAAGGACGGTAGTTTGAATCCAGCCTCAGACACTTGCCAATTACTAGCTGTGTGACCTTGGGCAAGTCACTTAACCCTGATTGCCCCACATCCAGGGCCATTTCCAGTTGTCCTGATTCCTATCCAAGATGACTGTGGAGGAGAAAGTGAGGCTGGTACAGCACCCCCCCCCAACTCAAATCCAATTCACGTGTTTGTCATGGTATCACCTCCATGATGTCATGGTCTTCTTTGAAAGTGAAGTACAAACATTATTAATGAAGCTTGGATTCAAACTCAGATTCTCTGACTCCAAATCTACTGATTGAACTATCAGTCTATATGCATACTTTCTAATCCTTATAAAACCTTTTTAATCTTCCATACATATGGAAGATATCCTTAAAGAAAACATGAGATGAAAAAGGCAATCCTTTGAAAACATTTTTTGAAGTCAACCCAATCTTTTTAGTCCACAAATGACTGAGTTTCTAGAAAATAAGGTGTTGCTCCCTATATGGTTTGCTGATTTTAACAAAACAGTTGACTGAATAGATTTTTCTCAGAAAAAATAGTATCTACCATATTCATGCTGATTTGACAAGATCAAAAAAATAGAAATCACTTTGTTCAGTGACATTGAGATTTCAATATGAACATATTCATCAGTATTTAGGATATATTGCACTGAAGTCAAGCAAAATTAAGGGTTATGTTTGCCATATGTTCCTATTTGCAGATGGAATTTTATTAATTTTATTGAATACTGGAATATTAAATACATTTTCTTAGCAAAATACATAATTGTTCAATTGAAATTGGCTTAATCATCCATTCTGGAAAAACAAAGTGAATGAAAATGATTATTATGCTTTTTGATATGCAGGTGGATATATAACCAATTCTTTTAGTGGTGGGTATTTATATGTATACTTATATAGCATAGCAGTGGATAAAGAGCTGGCCTGGAAGTTAAGAAGATCTTTATTCATGTCTTTAACCTCTATCACATACTATCTGTGTGGTTCTAATGAGAAAATCACTTAACCACTCAATGAATCATAGAATTTTCTGAGATTATAAATTGTAGTGCAGGAGCTGATTTGCTTGACATAGGGAATTTCTCATTAAGATTGATTTTACCAATGAAATCACCAGTTGGACTAGACAAAAATATACTACTGTGTTTGTTATCTGTGTGTGTCTGTGTTTGTGAGTCTGTGTGTGTGTCTGAGAAAGAGCTAGTCAGGTATAACTTTAGCAGGTGCCATAAAAGGACAATTAATTAGGGCCCAGCATTATATAAAAGGGGAAAAATGAACTTTTATCCCATTTTATAATGCTTCCAGTCATCACAAGTTACCCACTGTTCCAAAACAACCATCTAATCATAAACAGTAATGTTGCTTTATGGTTATGAATCAAGTAATTCCACACTCTCAGAAGATGGGGATAAGTGACTTGCCCATGGTCATACAGCATGTGATCCAATGGGTACTGACAATATGACTTGGAAAAATGAAGACTAAAATGTATTTATATAGCAACACTATCAAAACACATAAAATTATAAAGTTCCAGGAAATTATATATATATATATATATGTATATATAAAATAAAAAGATTATATTGATTCTATATTACTACATAGTAAATATATATATGATAGATAGACAGATAGAATATTGGAACTTGTCATTTTAAAAGCATAAATATATTGTTTCCACATTTATGCAATGATGTATTTCTGGAAATTTACATCAATTTCTTAGTCATTCTTAGTCACTTTTGTTGTTTATGCAACTATCCTTGAATAACAATCAGACTTTCATATGTAAGTTGCAAATTAACAATCATGTGTAGAATAATATTGCCTCAAGGTCCCCCCAAATGTTAATAAGTAAACTTAATACTTTTCCACCAGCTTCTTGGGGCCAAACTAACAATAGGGACTTTGCCAATACATACAATAGGCAACAAATATGCTATCTCTATTTCTCTGCAATTTTGACACTTCTTTCCTAGGTACCAGAAAAATATAAAAGGATGTCTGAATGTAGTAATTGTAATCATTGCAGTCTTAAGACCCCCAAATAGAGGTCACCAACTTTGAGATATAGGTGCTTTTACAGATGAGATGTCATTTTGCAGATGAAGAAACTAAGGCAAACAGTTTTAGTGTACTGTCCAGGATCACATGACTAGTAAGTGTCAGAGGCCAATTTTGAACACTGGCTTCTTAATTGCAGACCTGGTATTCTATCCACCCCGCCCCTTGCTATCCCTTGCTACCTGCAGATTATTCCCAAATCCCTATCCTCAATTTGAATTCAATTTCATATACCCATACCCCTCTGCCTACAGGTCATGTTAAATGTATTATTCCAGTGGAACTCAAGTTCTATATTAATTAAACTAAATTTCTTGTTAAATTTAAGTTTAATTAATATGTTAAAAACAAATACTCTAGTCTTTCCTTACTCTACTTTTCCTTCTAACTTTGCCATTTCTATATTACTACTTTATGTTTATTATTTGTATCATTGGGGTTATTTTTATTGCTCCTTTCTCTCTCATACCTCTTATCTACTTAGTTTAGTTATCAGCTTCTGAGGATTTACATTTAACTTTCTTACATTACTCCATTGCTCTTTCCATTATCACAATCCTTTCTATTGTCACAACTGTCATATAGACTCTGATCATCAAAACTTTTGTGATATTCAGATGCTTTGGAGGTATTCTTGACTCCACTCTTTCCCATCAAAAAGATCTCTCATAGTCCTTCCAGACTGGATAAGATGTAACTTCTCTATCCAAGAAAATCTCCATTGCTACTACTCAATGACCCACCAAGAAAAGACATTTAAGGCTCTGTATATTCCTGTATCACTCTATGGTTCCCTTCTTACTTCAAATATTTCCCTATTACTCTCTTCACTTCAGGCAAATTGGGCTACTTTTGGGCCAACGAACATAGTGTAACTCCAAATATTGTGTTTTTATTTACCCTGTTTTTAAAGCCTAGAAAGCTATCTCTCCCCCCCTCATTAATTGTTGATATGCTACCTATTCTTTAAAGCAAAACTCAAATGCTATTAGTTCCAGGAAACCTTTGCCCAGATCAGAAACAACCTTCACATCAATTTAAGAACAACTTAGTAGGTGCCTTTGAAGTATCAGACACTGTTGAGGAGATATTGAGGATGCAATACAAAAACAAAAAAAGACAACTTTTCCTGACCTCAAGGGGCTTACATTTTGTTTCCTCTTCAGAGTTCATTCGACTCTTCATTCTGTTACTCTCTAATACTCTTAAATGTAATACTTTAAAAGCTTGTTATTTTGTTCTTGTTGGATTTTCTTTAAAGCAACTCAGATCACGATTCAATTCAATTCAATGAACATTTATTAAATGCCTACTATGAGCCAGGCCCCGTGGTAAGTATTGGAGGATATAAAAAGAGGCAAAAGACAGTCCTTGCTCTCAAGAAGTTTACAATCAAATGAGGGAGACAATATATATGAAATAGCTATGCGTAGGATAAAAAGGAAATAATTAAAATCATGAAAGTATTGGAATAAAGAGAGGTGAAGGGAGGCTTCCTGTAGAAGGCAGAATTTTAGTTGGGACTTAAAGGAAGCCAAGAGTTGGAGCAGAGGAGGGAGAGCATTCTAGGCAGGGGAGGCAGTCAGAGAGAATGTCTAGAGCTGGATAGATATTAGGTCTCAAAGATTTATTACTTTGTGGTTAATCTGGTGATAGTTTCTCTAAAATCATCATTCTCAGGTCTAGATTCACAGCCTTTCCATTTACATAGAATCTGTCAGATTTTAAGACCTTGTAACTTAGCATTTGTTGTCAGTATACACAGATTAATGTGCTGATCACTGGAATATAAGGTTTGATTAAATATCACCCCTCTGCACTTCATTGATTCTATGTTCTTGTCATACATAAGACACAATGTCTCAAATAACAACAAGGAAGAATGAGATTTTATTGTGTAATATTATTGTACAGTATAAAGCTCTGTGCTGGCACCCCTACTGAATTACTAACTGCTTGAATGCAGGGTCATTATCTCCCTTAGTGCCTATCATACTGTAGAAGTTAATAAATATTTCTCATGTTGGATTTACATTTCCTGGAGGAAAAGGTAGGAAATTCTCATAATTATGACTTTATACCTTCCCAGTTCTCATGGATTCAGGAATATATTTGATCATATAATTGGTAAAGATTATTAAAAGATTTGTGAAGATAGCACTGGACAGATGTTTAAGGAGCACCTACATTATTCAAGGTATTTCAGAGGATTAAATAACAAAATAAAATCTATTGAGGCATGGATGGTCCCTGCCCTCATAGTACATACAGTGTATTTGAGGAAATAAGATGGACACAAAAAGGGCAAACTATAAGAGATAATTATATTGCTATTATTAATAACAATAACTTCTAGAGGAATTCAAAGAAAAATTGATTCCATCTGGTATTTATTTCAGCTGAATATTTCATGTTGAAAGCTAGCATATTTAATTTCAATTGCAGAAGTAAATGGCATTAATAAAGACAGGGAAATGGAAAGACTCCCTTAGAGAAGTAATGAATCTTAACTAAAGATAGGCATTATTTCATTTTTGTCTTTTCATTCCCAATGCAAGTCATTGCCTGGTACACAGTTGGTACTTAAAAATGCTTGATTGATGGATATAGATTAGTGAAAGGGAAATCTGCAACTAGGTTGTGACTAAGCCTTAATTCAACAATTGAATTCAATTCTACAAATGTTTTTATCAAATGCTTACAGCAGATAGAGTATAATGCTAGGGAGTGGGAAAGATAAAAGGTTTGCAATCTCAGGGACCTTAATGTCTAATATAGTAGGGGACTTGAACACATATCGAGATAACTATAGCCCAAGTATCTGGATCATAGATTCACCATAGTTATCTCTGTAATGCTTACTATGTATTTATGTGTCCCATTCACTAAGTCATATGAGAGGAGTGAGCCTGTTTCTCTGATGGGGAAGAAAAGGTTTCCTAGAGACTGTGGCAATTGGCTTAGAATGTAAGGAATTGGTAAATGCAAAACAGGCAATAAAGGGAGGGAGGAGACAAATATTAGCAGTTAAGGGACTGAAGTAGGAAAGCAGAAGGCTTGTATGAAGGGAATATGTAGTTCTATCTGACTAGAGATTAAGAACACGGATTTAAAATACAGTAAGCCTAGGAAAATAGGACTATTTCAAAGTGTTGAGATTCTTGAATGACAGTTTAGGAGTTTGAAATTTTCTCAGAATGCAATCATTTAGAGAAGGACTGTCCAACCTTATTATTTTAGGGCTGCATTAAACTAAAATAACTATCCAAGGACCACACCCAGAATAAAAACTATAGAATAAAAATACAGTAGCATTATGTGAGGGCTCCAGAGCCAGGGTTCTTCGATTTCAAACATAACTTCTTAGAAAGTGGGGGAACACCTGTCAACAATAGGAGAGGTAAGCAAGTAAACTCAAAACAACAAAGCCACAACCTTGCCCTCTCATCCCCTAGATTTCTTTAAGATTCATCTCAAATTCAGCTACTTCAGGAGACATTCCCCCAGTACATCCCCCCCCCCTTCCTCTTACCATCACCTGCTAGTACATTAACTTCTTGTGATATCTTGTAACCAGCTAATTGATTACAATAAGTCTCCCTCTTCCATTAGAATGTAAACTCCCTAAGGTCAGGCAATGTTTTTGGCCTTTTTTTGTCTTTGTAGTGCTTAGAACAGTGTCTGAAAAAAATACTTAACTATAAGGACTCTTACTCCTTACTCTGAAAGAACAATCTGAGGTCATTTTCCTGGAAATTGCCAAATGATTCTCATGTATGGAATAAGTATTCATTGTGCCTAGCTTTCATCCTGAAAACTATCTGAGGTTTTTCCACTTTTTCCTGGGGATAAGCTCCTAAAGTATACTTATCGGCTTAGGCAGCTCCATAACATGTCATCATAGACCCTTCACATCCTCCTTATTAGCTAATCTTTGCAAACATTCTACTTTCAAAGTCTTATTCCCTGCAACCGCTTACTGTTTTCAGAGATCCTGAAGGGTAGTTCTGAAAGCAGATGTAGTACAGAACACCTTGTTCTTCCAAAACTGCTATCACCAGAACTTTGTTTTGCTCTAGCTGGGGTCTGGTTGGTTTAGTTTGCTGTATTTTTACATCACTGGAAAACGACAAAGCTGCTGCAGAATTGGTACTATGCTAATCCCACACTGATCTGGGCAAGCAGGAAGTCAGTATTTTCACATGAGGGCGGCAGGGACTCGGGACAAACATTACCTTCCGAGGCAAGGATACTTTTTCTAGAGAGGTTCCTTTCGGGCTACTTTCCAGGGGCAGCTTTGTAACAAGCTAACAATCTTTTGTTTTTTAAGAAATCAAAACATATCACCGTCCTTTTTGTTTCCGGAGTTGTGGCAGGTGCGGGATTAGATGTGCTCAAGGGCATCATATTCTCCCTTCCCAGGATGGGTGTTAAGAGCAGCTTTTTATGTTATGGGAACATCTTTCTGGGAGTTTCTTTTCCTGGGGATAATAAATCCCCTTCTCATTCCCTTTGTCTTCCTCTTTGTTTCCCAAGAAAGCATCTCTTATTAAACTAATGGCCTGGAAACAACACAGGAAAATAGGGCCCTGAGGCCACCAACAAAGCTATCTATCAAGGGGGACCCTTCCCTCCTTCAGCAAGCTTCTGGGCCTGCATTTCAACTCCCGGGAGAACTGCTACCCCGGGGTCCTGAAACAACCCGTAGGCCCCCTGCCCACCCCCCAGGTAGCCCCTCATCATTTGCGGATAGGGCCAGCAGCCGGGCTGGCCTCCCGGGGCCGGCCCAGCAGCGACCGCCCCACACCTTCCCAGCCAGCCCGGCCTCAGCCTAGGAAGGTATTTGAAGCGCCACGCGATTGGCGCGCCCCTGCGGCCCGCTGGGCTGCCATTGGCTGTCCCGCGCCTTTGTTTCCTTTTTTCCACTCCGCAGTCTGAGCCCTTTAGGACAGCGGAAGTTTCTTTGCTTGCAGGCTAAGCGAGGACTTGCGAGGAAGCTGCAGCCCGCCACGGGGCAGATCATCTGGGCGCCTCCCGGTAGCCAGGCAGCCGGTGTCGCCGCTAAGGTCCCATCCCTTCATTTCCTAGGCAGGGAGGGAGGAAGACCTGGGCCAGAGAATCATGGATCTGGAGAACAAAATGAAAAAGGTAAGGGAGGCAGGAAATGCTTTCACCTGAGCTGGGCAGCGCCCCTGCAGCATCTCACCTCCGGGCTCCCCCCACCACCGCCCGCTCTTTTTGCTCTGTCTCTTGCCCCGGGATAAAACTACCTTGAAAATGTGCCCTGCGAGCCTGAAGCCTAAAGGGACCCAGGTAGCCTCCGACTGTCCTGCAGGTGACCCGCTGGGGACCGAGGGAGGGACTGACCTCTCCCTAACTTCCTTGAAACAAAAGGCGAGCCTGGGAGGGAGCCGAAGGGGGAAGAGAAAGGGACGACCGGAAAGTTCTGGGTTCTGCTTGAGCACATTCCCGTCGCTTGCGAGTTGACATCGGCTCCCTAATCCTCCTCGGGGGAGCGGGTTAAGAGGACACGTTCTTTTCCTGTCTCAGGAAGTCTGTCTGCAGCCTTGGTGGTTTTCAGGGCACCGGTCTTACTGACAAACCTGAGGAAAAGACTTCTTTGGGCTTCTTATCCAGCCGCCTGCAGGATTCCGCAGGATTCCGCAGGACTGGGGCGCTGGTTTTCATGAAACCTGCTAATTTCCCCTTTCCCCGGTTCATTTATTAAAAGGTGATGATGGCTGGCCACCCGCTCTTTAATTCTGACTTTGAGATCCGTGTGTTATCTCCAAAAGAAATCGTGCTTCCCCTCCAACCCCCCTTCTACTGGATGATAGTTGGCCACAAACAAAGATAGTTAGCCGAATAGCCAACTTTTCCCCACCTTTGGTGGAAGCAGGCTATCAGCAATAGACTTGAGCCATAACCTTTCCAGACACTCCTGCCAGGACCAGTCACCTGAGAGGAAGGAGGGGTAGGGGCCGGCTGGTGAGTCACAAAAAAGTGCCAGTTCCAGATGAAGCTCTCCTTGTACTAAGTGAAAGGTATCATCTTTGCTAATCTTAACAGTCTTTGTGCATTATAAATCTAAAAGTAACCCTCCTCTTAGAAAGTAGGAGGAGTTCTAGGCATATTAAAAAATGGAAATTTTAGAGACCTTAAAATCCTGCAGAGCTCTTTAATCTATCCATAGCAAGCAGAATTGCAAGTTTCTTTTGCAAGCAGGATTCCAGTTTAAGGAAACTTAAGAGAATAACAACAAAATGTCGCATAAATTTTTTATACCATCTATGAATTGAGCCACCCCATAAATGGGAACTCGAGAAACAGGAAGTCATATGAAGGGCTTGAGGGTGTCCTGATTGTGCTGATATCTTCCAGTGTCACTAATTGTTCTATTGTTTTAAAATCAATGTTGATCCCTGCTTTTACTCTATTAACAAATCTCTGTGCCTGCTGGAAAGTTGTGCAAGTCTGTGATAATAACTTTCTTGTGACAAGGAGATCCTCAAAGTTTGTTTTTCAGGGACAAAAGCTAGGTATTTGAAAATTTTCATTTAGTTTGGAGTTTCAAATCCATCCCTCCCTCCCTCCTGTCTCACCATCCTGATGTTTACCACCAGATATAGGTTATACATGTTTAATTATGTGAAATTTTTGCATATTAATTTCATGCAAGAAGACTTGAAGAAAAGAAAAAAGAATGAGAGTGAAGAATAGTATGTTCCAGTTGGTATTCATTTCAATGTCTTTATCTTGTGGTGAATAGTATGTTTCATCATGTCTTTTGGCATTATCATGGATCATTATATTGCTGAGAACAGCTAAATCATTCAAAGTTCTTCATTGAAAAATATGTTTAAGATTTTCCAGGTTCAGTTTTTCTGAAATCATCCTGTTTGTCAGTTCTTATAGCATAATAATAATGATCAATTACAATCATATACCACAGCTTGTTTAGTCTTTACCCAGTTACCAAAAATCTTTTTGTTCCAATAGGTTCTTTTCCATTTTTGGATGTTTTGTGGATAAAGACTTAG